>NC_134881.1:130100-152600 GCF_041734735.1 Babylonia areolata | reverse complement strand
GGTTGAGGTTTTCGGGGTTTTTCTCCCATTCTTTTGTTTCTTTCAGGTCTTGAAGTCGGCATACTAGCTGGATTGTGTCTTCTGCTTGCCCCATCCATGATCTTCCTCGTCCTAGACGGCTGCCTTTTTGTTCTTTGACTGCGTCATGCAGTGGGTTTTGAGGGTTTTCTAATGCTTTGAAGTAGGTCTTGACCTGTTCTAACTTGTTTCTGGCCTGCACTGAAGGAAGGTCAAGCAGGTATCGCATGGTTTCTGTGGGCGTGTCTTTTGTTGTTCCAAGGATCAGCCTCATAGCTTCATTTTGGACTCTTTCTAATTTTAGGAGGTTGCTTTGAGACGGTGTTGTTAGCCCAAGTCCGTAGTCGATCACACTGAGGACGAGTGATTGGTATAGCAGGAAGAGGTGGCGTTGTTCAATTCCTTTGGTTGCCATTGCTTTTAAGACTGAAAGGCCCTTTTTGCATTTGAGAACAGTGTTTTCCGTATGTTTTCTGAAGGTCAGCATCCTGTCGAAGTGTATTCCTAGGTAGCGTAGGCATTCAGTTTTCTCAATTTGAATCCCATCGAATGACACAGAAGGTGGTGATTTGCTCGCGGTTTTGTTGTTGAGGGTGCACAGCAACGTTTGGGCTTTCGCTGGATTGATGGAAGATCCTGTGTCTTTGCACCATTGAGCAATATTGTTTAGTTGTTTCTGGACGGCTTCAGTTCTTTCCTGAGCATTTTTCGAAGTTTTGAAGACCAGGCCGTCATCCGCAAGGGTAAGCATCCGAGCAATTCCATTGTTGTTTAAGTCTGCAAGGCCCTTCGTGTAGACATTGTAGAGGACAGGAGAGAGTGGAGACCCTTGTGGCAGTCCCATGGATAGTTTAGAAGGTGCAGACATCCAATCTCCGAGGCGTAGGACGACGGTTCTTTCCTGAAGCGCTGCTGCTATCCATCTTGTCAGTGTCAAACTTACTCCATACCTTAGTAGCAGCTCCATGAGGTGCGCAAACTGGACTTTATTGTAGGCATCTTCAAGGTCAATTGCTACTGCTAGTGTTTCTTCTTTTCTTTGAAATCCTTCATACACCTCATATGCAAAAGCAGCTGCATTTTCCCATGTGGACTTGCCTGTTCTGTAACCACCTTGATTTGAAGGGAGAATGTGCCTGTGTTCAAGATCCCTTGCAAGTTTCCTGGCTATCATGCGTTCCATGAGCTTTCCAACAATGTTTTGCATGGTTAGGATCCGGTAGCCGCTTACCTGACGATGGTCCTTTCCTGGTTTTGGTATGGGTTTTAAGAAGCTGTGTGTCCAGTCCTCCGGCACCTGTCCATTGTGGAAACTGTTTTGATATAGATGACACTAAGTCTAGTAATATCAATGCCATGATATGTTTCCCATGTTCATAGCGGTTGCATTATGTTTCGATACGTCTGGCATCCTGACAATACTACCACCATATTGTAATCGTTTTCCCAGAAGGGTGAATGGTCTTGGATGTATGTATATTATGCTACACATCTTTCCGTTGGAATCCTCTAGTTCATACACTGGCGGATAATACTAATGCAGCAGATTGGGCAGTTTGGCTGGTATGATATTTAAGGACTGCAGTATCAAGACTGTGATGTCTTAAATACGGTAGATTTGTTACTTCAAAGCTACAGTTCCAGTGAAGGAGTTTCACTCTGAGTTTTCTTTTGTTTGTACATTACTGTAATTATTATCATTATGATTTTGTTTATTTTATTTTATTCATTTATTTATCTAGTTTTATTGCATGCAATTATCTCTGTGTTAAGTCTGAAGAGGGGCGATGAGAATAAATGCTGAATCATATATGGCGGATGGAAAAGAAACACGCAATGTGAAAAAACAGAGGCAACAATGACAAAATGAATTAAATCTCTCACAGTGTTTACGTCCACAGATGATAATGGAAGGGTATAAACTAGTTGTTCACCAGCAGGGATCGGTGCTGTCAGAGTTAATGTCATCAACCACAGATGATAATGGAAGGGTATAAACTAGTTGTTCACCAGCAGGGATCGGTGCTGTCAGACTTAATGCCATCAACCACAGATGATAATGGAAGGGTATAAACTAGTTGTTCACCAGCAGGGATCGGTGCTGTCAGACTTAATGCCATCAACCACAGATGACGGGCAATAATGAGTGGTGTCACTTTCAATGATAATCATATATCAGTTCGTAGCGGTTCCACCACGGGTTCTGATTTTCAGCAAGGTGCGTAAGGGTGTAACGGGAGGGATGTTGGGGTCTCGATGTCATCACGTTGTGCCTTGGCCTTGCCGGTCGTCGTGGGGGCTCCCAGAAGAGGTCCCGCAGGTGCCTGCCGATGTTTCATGCAAGAAAACTGGTTGGGGTGAATCGTGTTTTTATGTAGCTCTAGTTAGTAATTTAAGTTATCATTAGACACAAGTGGGTCAGGTCAGGGGCATAGCCCTTGCTACTGGTACCATGTAACCTAGTACTACCTGCCGCATGTGAAGTCTCCCAACGACGGACCAGGCGGAGGAGGAAACCTTTCCCAACGGCTGTGAAGGCAGAAGAGGATGACCAAAGGGCAGGGGGAGCTCTTACCCTTGGCTGGAAGTCCTCCTAGGAGACGGAACTCCGAAGAAAAAACCTGCACCTTTCGAGGCTGTCCTACACGTGGCAGTGTCTGCACCCGTGGGACTGTGAGCGTCGGTAGACGAGAGAGTGGGGAAGGGACTGCACAACTCCTCCTCACTAAAAAAAAAAGCACCTGTGCTGGTCAGGCAACCAGGCTACTGTCGGAACGACGAGCTAGCCCTTCAACACCCAGCTTTCCCAAGCCCTACGGCGATGAAGAAGTGGTAACGGGGACAGGCAGAGGATGCTGCTGGCAGTCCCTAGTCACGACTCTGCACGCAGGCGGCTGTGGGGTGATTGTCGTCCGCCATAGACTGGGGCAGATGCGGCGCCCGTATCCTGCCACAGTGTCTGAGCAGCCCTTTTTAGGGACAGCACTGCTCTCCCCACACGGGGAAGGGGAGATAAAAGGATCCTTAAACAAGGCCTGCCTCACCTATTTCCTAGTAGGAAACCGCACCTACTTGGACATCCAACACTAGCGGTTGTAAACAACAGAAGAAAAGAACCAGGAGTCATGCCCTGACTCTGGGTGCCTGGAATGTTCGCACCCTTTTGGACAGAGACAACAGACCAGAAAGGCACACAGCGCTCATTGCTAGAATGCTTGATCGCTTCCAGGTGGACATAGCAGCCATGAGCGAAACCAGGTCTGCCGATGAAACCCAGCTGGAGGAAGTTGGAGGGGGCTACACCTTCTACTGCACTGGGAAGCCAGATGGCACCCCAAGAACCTCAGGCGTGGCTTTGCCATACGAACCAAACTTCCATGACAGCTTGACAGCCTTCGCTTGGGATAAACGGTAGACTGATGACCCTGTGTATGAAGCTGCCCAAGGATCGCTTCGCCACAGTCATCAGCTGCTATGCCCCGACGATGACCAACCCTGATGACATCAAAGAAGCTTTCTACGAGGAGCTCAGCCACACCATTTCAGCGGTAGACAGAAAGGACAGGCTGATCATCCTTGTGGATTTCAATGCCCGTGTCGGCGTGGACTTTTCCTCGTGGCCAAAAGTCCTAATACAGCACGGCACTGGCAAGTGCAATTCCAACGGACTGCTTTTGCTCTCGCTTTGCACGCAGCGTGGACTGACCATCACCAACACCCTCTTCCAACAAGCGGACAAGTACAAGAACACACGGATGCACCCCCGCTGCAAGCAATGGCACATGCTGGACTATGTGATTGTCCGGCAGAGGGGACAGAGGTGATGTTTCCATTACATGCTACATGAGAGGAGCAGTCTTGGTCGGACCATCAGACTTGCACGCAAGCTCCAACCAGCCAGGCAGAAACCCACTAGGAAGCTGAACATCCACCTCTCCCTATTCCCTATCACCAAGGACGTGCTGCAGCAGCAAATCCAAGCAGCTCTCCAAGAAATTCCTTCATCGACTGATGCAGAAGAAGTATGGACCACCTTTAGAGATGCTGTGTACACGGCAGCTGACACACTCGGCTTTGTACAGAGGAGCCACAAAGACTGGTTTGATGAGAACGACTCTGGAATCTCCAAGCTCCTGATCACTGCTTATACGGCATCAGGATAACATTTCCGATAAAGACTGCCAGAGGAAGAAGAACCAGTTCTTGCAAACCAAGCAACTCGTACAGAAGAGGCTGCGTGAGATGAAGAACACCTGGTGGGTGAGAAAGTCCAAAGAGCTTCAGTCCGCTGCTGATGCTCATGACATGAAGACCTTCCATGATGGTCTCCGAGCTCTGTATGGGCCGAGAGTCTCAGGTTCAACCCCTGTCCCGAGCCTTGGACCAGACCCACCCTCCTGACAGACAAGGAAGACATCCTTGCCCGCTGGGCAGAGCCCTTCAACACCCTCCTCAACAGGGACTTGTCCGTATCTTACGAGGTAATTGCAGCCCTCCCACAGCTACCAGTCAATGACTCGCTAGCTGACCCTCCCACTAAGGCCCAGACCCGGAAGGCCCTGAAGCTGACAACGTCAGGAAAAGCACCAGGAGCGGATGGAATCCAGGCTGACATCTACAAGTATGGAGGCGAGGTGCTGACAGACAAGCTGACCGCCCTGTTCCAGTCTATCTGGGAGAGAGGAGAGGTCCCCCCAGGATTTCAAGGATGCTTCAATTGTCCACATTTGCAAACGGAAGGGAGATAAAAATTCCTGTGATAACCACCGTGGAATCTCTCTGCTCTGCATCACCGGCAAGATCTTCACCCACATCATACTGATCAGACTGGTTGACCATGTCTCCAACACAGTCATCCCTGAAGCACAGTGCGGCTTCCTCTCAGGCAGGGGAACATGTGACATGGTGTTTGCCGTACGCCAGATGCAAGAGAAGTGCTGTGAGCAGAACAAGAAGCTCCACATGGTCTTTGTAGACCTGACTAAGGCCTTCGACACGGTGAACCACAGTGGTCTGTGGAAGATCCTCCTAAAGTTCGGCTGCCCAGAGAGCCTAATCCAGCTGATTGCGTCATTCCATGATGGCATGCAGGCGAGAGTACAGGAAAATACTGACATGTCGGATCCATTCCCTGTGGTAAATGGAGTGAAGCAGGGCCGCGTCCTGGCACCCACACTGTTCTCCATTCTCTTCTCTGCCATGCTGATTGACGCCTTCCAAGACTGTGACCGGGGCATCTACATTCAGTTTCGCACAGATGGCAACCTTTTCAACTTGCGGCGACTCCATGCCAGGTCCAGGGTGTTTGAGGCACTGGTGAGAGAGTTCCTCTTCGCTGATGACTGTGTGGTTGCTGCACACACCCATGAGGACATGCAGTTCATTATGGACAGGTTCTCAACCTCCTGCAGGCACTTTGGACTCACCATCAGCCTCAGCAAGACCGAGTCCATGTACCAACCAGCTAGCTCACAGAACACCAGTCGACAAGTCGACAAGTTTTGCTACCTGGGCAGCACCCTATGCGGCAATGGAGCCCCTGATGCAGAAGTGACGCTGCGCATCGCCAAGGCCAGCTCTGCCTTTGGCAGACTCAACAACAGGCTGTGGAACAACAAAGGCATCAGGTTCAGCACCAAAATCAAAACCTACAGAGCTGTTGTGCTGACCACCTTGTTGTACTGCTGTGAAACATGGACGACGTATCGCCGTCACATTCAGCAACTTGAGCAGTTTCACCAGAGATGCCTAAGAAAGATCCTCGGCATGAAGTGGCAAGACAGGGTCTCCAACCTCCAGGTCCTAGAGAGGAGCGGCCTGCCCAGCATCAAAAGCTTGCTGATCCAGTGTCAGCTATGCAGGACAGGACACGTTGTCCGCATGACAGACAACAGGATCCAGAAGATGCTTTTGTAGGCTATGGGAAGGACCAAAACTTGGGAAAGCCCCTGACGTTTCGGGCCCAACCTTAAACACAACCTAAAACCCTGCCAGACCGCCGGGGAATTTCCTACCGCTCCGCTGGAGGTCTTCTCGGGCAAAAAGATTTGAAAACAAAGAAACGGGGCCTTTAAGGAAAGCATGGCAAGGAAGCAGGGCTCACTTCGGGGGAGTTTCCCTTTGAACACCGGGGGGTTGTGCATCCAAACGGCCTCTTCTCCAATAGGCACACCCAACAATCCTGCCTCCTACCCCATGGGGCCACGGAACTCACATTGGGGGTATCTTCGCTCTCTTACAGGCGTGACACTCATTGCCACCCGCCCCTCCCGAAAAGGTTCCCCTTTGCTGCTTTGGCTCTTTAGACCAATAAAAAAAATTTTTTAAATTTTTGGGGCCCAAACATGCAAACCCCACACGCAACCCCACGCCTGCGCACACACACACATCCCCGGTGCGGGGAAAACACATACACACACAACACAAACACACACACTCACTTCACTCGCAAGCACTCAGACAGGAAGAAAGGCAGATTGCAAGGTAGCAAGGAAGGACTTTCAGTTTCAGTTTCTCAAGGAGGCGTCACCGCGGAAAATCCATACGACACACCACTTGTTCTGGGCAGATTTCTGACAGCAGGATTATGCAGTCAGGCCTTGAGTGCATGCAGAACAATTGTATAACTATCAAAGTGGATTTCTTTTTTTGCAGAATTTTGTCAGAAGACAACACTCTCGTTGCCGTGGGTTCTTTTTTTAGTGCGCCAAGTGCGTGCTGCACACGGGACGCCCTTATCGTCACCCGAATGACTGGATGCTGTTTGATTCTCCAGTCACACTTGGGAGAAAGGGCGAGAGCAGGATTCGAACCCACACCCTCACGGACTTTTTATATTGGCAGAGAGCGTCTTAACCAGTCTGCCACCTTCCTCCAAGGAAGAAAGGAGGGATGGAGGGCAGTGGACCAGTCTGGCGCTGACAACACCACCAACCTTGACGTGGTCCATGGGGATGACAGACAGAAACTAAAGACAGAAAAGGAAGGAGGAATGAAGGAAAGTCCCAAGCCGTGACTGACCCTCACACGACCAATCTTGATGCGGTCCATGGGGATGACAGACAGACAGAAACGAAAGACGAGAAGGAAGGAGAAATGACTGACCCTGCACACGACCAATCCTGATGCGGGCCCACTGGGTCTCCGTTGGAGTCAAAGGAGGGAGGGTCCCCCGTACTCCATGAAGCTCACGTTCAGCAGATTACCATAGAGCAGGTCGGACAGATCCTTGTCTGTGTACGTGAAGTCCTCCAGACCTTTGCTGCCACCTTCCATAATCATCATCATCATCATCGTCGTCGTCGTCATCAATGTCATCATCGTCGTCATCATCATCGTCATGGTCTGTTCTAAGCATGCTTCCAAACGAAAGCCAGGTAGCAACAAACAAAAGAACATAGCATCCATTCACATTACATAGTGAGGAAAGATAACATAGCATCCAGTCACATTACATAGTGAGGTTGTGGAAATGGGAAGAGGGAGACAGAGAGAGAGGACAGTAATAGAGGAAGGACAGAGACAGAAGCATGGTCATATAAACAAACAGGCAAACAGACAGGTGAGATGGTCCCCCCAAAACAGGGGTTACAATCAGCTCCCCGTACAGAAGAGAGAACAGAACAGAGTGTCAAACAGACAGACAATGTAGATAGGGCCAACCCCTACGCCAACCACCCAAAGTCAGCTAGCGGTTATCACTTCCCCAAAAAATGAAAAGTACTGAACTCCCTTCGTGAGCTTCCTGCAAGCAGAGATCAATTAATGTCAGCATGCACACCCTCGACAACAGAGTATGGCTGGGTAAAAACGGTCATGTATCGTGAAAGCCTACTCACACAAACAGAAGTGAACGGAAGAGTTGCAGTGTGGCGAACGCAGGAGGAGAGCTCCATACCTCTGTCCAGGAGCGTCTGTCGAGTGGCATTGAGCGCCAGCGCCATGGCCCACACAGCGTCATAGCCTTGAGCCCATGTGCTCTCCGACCAGCGTTTTGGGTTGTTCACTTTTTTGTGGTACGCCGTCAGGAAATCTGTGTAGCCAACCGGACACACTGGGCACAGGGCTGACAACAAAAAACACCAGACATGCCCCTTTCATCCGTGTTTTCTTCATTCTGAATGTGGGGGGCAGTTAGTACTTCTTCCATTCTGACTGTGGGGCAGTTAGTACTTCTTCCATTTGCTGACTGTTGGGGGGCAGTCATTTCTTCTTCCATTTGCTGACTTTTGTTGGGGGGGGGCGGTCATTTCTTCTTCCATTTGCTGACTTTTGTGGGGGGCAGTCATTTCTTCTTCCATTTGCTGACTTTTGTGGGGGCAATCAGTACTTCTTTCCATTTCCTGACTGTTGTGGGGGCAATTAGTACTTCTTCCATGTTGCTGACTGTTGTGGGGGCAGTTAGGTACTTCTTCCATGCTGACTGTTGTGGGGCAATTAGTACTTCTACTTCTTCCATTGCTGACTGTTGTGGGGGCGGTTAGTACTTCTTTCATTTGCTGACTGTTGTGGGGGGCAGATCAGTACTTCTACTTCTTCCATTGCTGACTGTTTTGTGGGGGCGGTTAGTACTTCTTCCATTGCTGACTGTTGTGGGGGCAGTTTAGTACTTCTTCCATTTGCTGACTGTTGTGGGGGCAATTAGTACTTCTACTTCTTCCATTGCTGACTGTTGTGGGGGGCAGTCAGGAACGTTTTCCATTTGCTGACTGTTGTGGGGGCAATTAGTACTTCTTTCATTTGCTGACTGTTGTGGGGCAATTAGTACTTCTTTCATTTGCTGACTGTTGTGGGGGCAATTAGTACTTCTACTTCTTCCATTGCTGACTGTTGTGGGGGCAGTCAGAACGTCTTCCATTTGCTGACTGTTGTGGGGGCAGTTAGTACTTCTTCCATTTGCTGACTGTTGTGGGGGCAATTAGTACTTCTACTTCTTCCATTGCTGACTGTTGTGGGGGCAATTAGTACTTCTACTTCTTCCATTGCTGACTGTTGTGGGGGCAGTTAGTACTTCCATTTGCTGACTGTTGTGGGGGCAATTAGTACTTCTACTTCTGCCATTGCTGACTGTTGTGGGGGCAGTTAGTACTTCCATTTGCTGACTGTTGTGGGGGCAATTAGTACTTCTACTTCTTCCATGCTGACTGTTGTGGGGGCAGTTAGTACTTCCATTTGCTGACTGTTGTGGGGGCAATTAGTACTTCTACTTCTGCCATTGCTGACTGTTGTGGGGGCAATCAGTACTTCTTCCACTGCTGTCTGTTGTGGGGGCAGTTAGTACTTCTTCCATCTGCTGTCTGTTGTGGGGGCAGTTAGTACTTCTTCCATTTGCTGACTTTTGTGGGGGGGCGGTCATTTCTTCTTCCATTTGCTGACTGTTGTGGGGGCAATTAGTACTTCTACTCTTCTATTTCTGACTGTTGTGGGGGCAGTCAGTACTTCTTCCATTGCTGACTGTTGTGGGGGGCAGTTAGTACTTCTTCCATTTGCTGACTGTTGTGGGGGCACTTACCTCGAATAACTGGTAGACTGACTGGCTTACTAGTTTTATGAATGGAGTATTAAGTGGATAATGGATTATTGACTGAATGGAGTTTTAAGTGACTGATGGACTGCGTGGAGCGTTGATGACAGCTTGAGTTTTGAAATGACTGCCTGGAGTTTTGAATGACTGCCTGGAGTTTGAAATGACTGGCTGGAGTTTTGAAATGACTGGTTGGAGTTTGAAATGACTGGCTGGAGTTTGAAATGACTGGGTGAGATTTGAGCTGAATAAATGAATGAGAGAAGATTTGACTGAATAAATGATGAGAGAAGATTTGACTGAATGACTGTGTGGAGTTTTAAAAGACGTACTTGGCAGGAGTTTCATTTTACTAAAATACTGGTGGAGTGTGGTTCGTCCGTCGGAATCGACGACGACCATCTAGTCATCCTGGGGGTGGGTGGGTTGGGCTCTGTGGGTGCGCAGATGACTGGTCAGCCAATCCGCGCCCGGAAGGTTCTGACGCAGTGTGACAGGGATGGTGGCGGCTGTCGGGGGGACATGCTGGCACTGCTTTTCCTGGCCTGTCTGCGTTGCTCTGCTGCAGCGATTCTGTTGGCCTCACAGGATTTGGCGCCTTTGTGGACAGCTGAACGCCACTTTGGTCTGTCCATTGCATTCAGCTCCCATTGTCGCGGCTGATGTTGAAGGCCTTCAGAGAAGCTTTCAGAGTGTCTTTGAAGCGCTTCTTTTGGCCTCCATGGGAGTACTTGCCATGTTGGAGTTCGCCGTACAGCAGTTTCTTGGGAGCCGGTGGTCTGGCATGGCGAACTACATGGCCTGCCCAGCGCAGCTGGGCCTGCATCAAGATGGTGTAGATGCTGGGCAAGTTGCACGAGTGAGCACCTCTGTGTCAGGGATCTTCTCTTGCCACTTTATGCCGAGAAGTTTTTCTGAGGCTGGGTGGTGTGGTAGTGGTTCAGCTTTTGGCGTGGCGTTTGTAGACCGTCCATGATTCACATCCATAGAGCAGTGTGGTGAGAACTATGGCCTTGTATACTTTAAGCTTCGTCTCCAGGGTGATGCCTCTCCTGTTCCAAACGTTTCTATGGAGTCTGCCGAAGGCAGCGCTGGCTTTGGCGAGTCTGGCATTCACCTCGTCGTCGATGACAACTGTGCGAGAGAGTGTACTGCCCAGGTATGTGAACTTGTCCACCGCCATTCAGTCGTTTGCCCGTTGATGAAGATGTTTAGTTCAACGTAAGGCTTTCCTGGAGCTGGCTGATGCATCACCTCAGTCTTCTTTGTGCTGATTGTGAGGCCAAAGTTGCCACAGGCAGCAGAGAACTTGTCGACGCTGTGTTGCATGTCAGCTTCGGAGGCAGCCATCAGCAAACAGGAAGTTGTTGACGGTGTCTGTCCTCACCTTGGTTTTTGCTTGAAGCCTCCTGAGGTTGAAGAGTGAGCCATCTGTGCGGTACCTGATGCCAATGCCTACGTCAGCGTCTCTGAAGGCATCTGTCAGCATGGCTGAAAATATGAGACTGAACAGGGTGGGGGCAAGAACACACCCTTGCTTGACTCCGTTGGAGACAGGGAATGGTTCTGAAGTCTCTCCGTTGTCTTGGACTCGGGCCAGCATCCCATCGTGTATTTGCCGTATGATGGTGATGAACTTTCTGGGACATCCGTACTTCGCCATGATTCTCCAAAGGCCATCTCTGCTAACAGTATCGAAGGCCTTGGTCAGATCGACATAGGTGGAGTAAAGGTCGGCGTTCTGTTCCTGACACTTCTCCTGGAGCTGCCTGGCAGCAAACACCATGTCGATAGTCCCCGCGTTCTTTCCGGAAGCCACACTGGCTCTCTGGTAGGAGACCTTGCTCAAGGTGCGCAATGGGATGGTTGAGTGGCACTCTGGCCAGAGTCTTGCCTGCGACGGACAGCAGGGATATTCCACGATGGTTGTCACAGGCCTGACGATTTTCTTTGCGCTTGTACAGGTGTATGATGGAAGCGTCTTTGAAGTCCTGTGGAACTGCCTCATGCTGCCAGATGAGCTGGAACAGCTGATGAAGCTTCTCAGTCAGCGCCATACTACCTTCTTTGTAGACCTCAGCTGGAATGGAGTCTTAGCCAGGGGCTTTGCCACTGGATAGCATACGGATAGCTTTCTGGGTCTCCTCCAAGTTGGAACGGCATCCAACGACTCACTGACTAGCACCTGGGGGAGTCGGTCGATGTCTTCATCATTGATGGTGGAAGGGCGGTTCAGTACGCTGTCAAAGTGTTCAGCCCATCTCTCAAGGATCCCGTCCTTGTCAGTGATTAGGGTAGAACCATCAGCACTGAGGAGTGGAGCAGATCCGGAGGTGGTGGGACCGTAGACTTCTTTCAGGCCGTTATAGAAGTTCTTCATGTCGTTCCTGTCTGCATCAGCTTTGTTGCTCAACCAGGAATCCTGCATCTGCCGCAGCTTCAGCTGGATGGTGCTGCGTGCGCTCTTCAGTATGTCTTTCTTTGACTGTGACTTGGGATCTTCAATGTGGGCTCTGTAGGCTTGGCGTTTGGCTTCTAGCAGCTGCTTGATCTCAGTGCAGTTCTCATCAAACCAGTCTTTGTGCTTCCTGACAGAAGGCCCCAGGCACTCCATGGCAGTGTTGTACACCGTCTCATGCAGTGCGCCCCATGCTGCCTCCACATTCTGGTTGTCCAGCACGGTGGACTCAAGGCGTTCCTCCAGGGCGTCAGCAAAGCTCTGCTTGATGTTGCCTAGCTGGTGGAGTATTAACTGACTAAAATAATGGGTTGATTTTTAAATGATTAAAAGACTGGGTGCAGTTTATTGTGAAGAGTTTTGAATAACTGACTGACTGGAAATTTATTTCACTGACTGGGAGGAGTTTGAACTGAATGACTGGATGAAGTCATTACTCTAGTTGTTAACAGGAACGGCGAGCACGCACACATGTAGGCACGTATGGTTTGGAGTGAGGAAGGCAACGAAAAAGATGGGAGAGAGAGAGAGAGAGAGAGAGAGAGAGAGACAGAGAGACAGAGAGAGACAGAGAGAGACAGACAGAGAGACAGACAGAGAGAGACAGACAGAGAGAGAGAGACAGACAGAGAGAGAGAGAGAAGAAATTAATAGAATCAGACTATCATTGTATGCTTGAACCGTTATTTGTATTTATATTTCTTTTTATCACAACAGATTTCTCTGTGTGAAATTCGGGCTGCTCTTCCCAGGGAGAGCGCTTCGCTACACAACAGCGCCAACCTTTTTTTCCTGCGTGCAGTTTTATTTGTTTTTCCTATCGAAGTGGATTTTTCTACAGAATTTTGCCAGGAACAACCATTTTGTTGCCGTGGGTTCTTTTACGTGCGCTAAGTGCATGCTGCACACGGGACCTCGGTTTATCGTCTCATCCGAATGACTAGCGTCCAGACCACCACTCAAGGTGGGAGAAAATATCGGCGGCTGAGCCGTGATTCGAACCAGCGCGCTCAGATACTCTCGTTTCCTAGGCGGACGCGTTACCTCTAGGCCGTCACTCCTTGCAACACGGTCAGATCATACACACTTTACTGGGATCAAGTTGGTTACATACTGAATCAGAATGATCTCCCTCGACACCATCTTCCTTTGTGTCCACTCACTCGTGGTTGAGGTAGACGATGCCCACGTCAATGTAGCCCTCTACCGCCTCTTCCATCTCTTCAGGACTGCAGCTGATGCTGTCTTCGGCACGTTTCCACCAACCTGGCTCATACCACGAGCCTAAAATCCACACCACACGACGTCCGTACAGCCCCACTTTGTAAGCCTGCAGGCAGAAAAAACAATGGGAAGGGGAGGGTGGTGATAACGTAGGCTGCCACATCTGCCATTTGAGATAAGGAAGGAAGAAAATGACGATTTAAATTTGTTTTTCTTTTTTTGTTCACGATATTTACGGGATATTCTTTGAGTCAACAGAAAAATTTGATATTTCAGACGATGATCTTACTAAAAGGTGGCATCTTATGGGTCACCAGGTCACATGTGAAACATGAAATGCAAAACGAGACCATTTCACAAGAAACATATCGCTGATTGCCTGAAGACGAGTTCACTGTCAATGGACAATCTTCTTTTTCTTCTTCTTCAGCGTTCGTGGCCTTGAAACTTCCACGTTCATTTAAATAATTATGTGAGTGGACGTTTATATCAACGACCGTTTTCACCTCGCCAAGTAGGCACCCTTACACCATTTTCAGAGTTGTGTATGCTGGATATATTCTTGTCTATGAACAACAATTGCCAGTGCCTATGAATATGACCTACTAAACTGAACGCTGGCATGGATCACAGGATCTTGCATAGTTAATTGTCTGCATGTGAATATTCCTGAAGGGGTTCAGGCACTAACAGGTCTGCACATTTGATGATCTTGGAGATCTCCACCCCTAACCCACCAGGCGCCGCAACCAGGATTCGAACCGAGGACCCATGACTCTCAGATTGAAAGTCCAACGCTTTTAACCATTCGGCTGTTATGCCCATTCCATGGACGGTCTGTTTCTCTGGCCTTCCCCGTTGTTCAGACTGACTTACTCTGGCCTTCCCCGTTGTTCAGAGTGACTGACTGACTAACTCTGACCTTCCCCGTTGTTCAGACTGACTGACTCTGGCCTTCCCCGTTGTTCAGACTGACTAACTCTGACCTTCCCCGTTGTTCAGACTGACTGACTGACTCTGACCTTCCCCGTTGTTCAGACTGACTGACTCTGACCTTCCCCGTTGTTCAGACTGACTGACTGACTAACTCTGACCTTCCCCGTTGTTCAGACTGACTAACTCTGACCTTCCCCGTTGTTCAGACTGACTGACTGACTCTGACCTTCCCCGTTGTTCAGAGTGACTGACTCTGACCTTCCCCGTTGTTCAGACTGACTGACTCTGGCCTTCCCCGTTGTTCAGACTGACTAACTCTGACCTTCCCCGTTGTTCAGACTGACTGACTAACTCTGACCTTCCCCGTTGTTCAGACTGACTGACTAACTCTGACCTTCCCCGTTGTTCAGACTGACTGACTGACTCTGACCTTCCCCGTTGTTCAGACTGACTGACTGACTCTGACCTTCCCCGTTGTTCAGACTGACTGACTGACTCTGACCTTCCCCGTTCAGACTGACTGACTAACTCTGACCTTCCCCGTTGTTCAGACTGACTGACTCTGACCTTCCCCGTTGTTCAGACTGACTGACTGACTCTGACCTTCCCCGTTCAGACTGACTGACTAACTCTGACCTTCCCCGTTGTTCAGACTGACTGACTCTGACCTTCCCCGTTGTTCAGACTGACTGACTAACTCTGACCTTCCCCGTTGTTCAGACTGACTGACTTACTCTGACCTTCCCCGTTGTTCAGACTGACTGACTCTGACCTTCCCCGTTGTTCAGACTGACTGACTAACTCTGACCTTCCCCGTTGTTCAGACTGACTGACTCTGACCTTCCCCGTTGTTCAGAGTGACTGACTCTGACCTTCCCCGTTGTTCAGACTGACTGACTAACTCTGACCTTCCCCGTTGTTCAGACTGACTGACTGACTCTGACCTTCCCCGTTGTTCAGACTGACTGACTCTGACCTTCCCCGTTGTTCAGACTGACTGACTAACTCTGACCTTCCCCGTTGTTCAGACTGACTGACTCTGACCTTCCCCGTTGTTCAGACTGACTGACTAACTCTGACCTTCCCCGTTGTTCAGACTGACTGACTCTGACCTTCCCCGTTGTTCAGACTGACTGACTAACTCTGACCTTCCCCGTTGTTCAGACTGACTGAGTGGCAAGGTCTGGAACATTCTCGTCACAGGTCAGAGTTTACTGACGTAAAACAAACATAACCCTCAATAATACAGTTTACAAAAAAGAGTTACTTCAAACAAAAGACATGGTCATTATTAAACATCGTAGGAACATTATCCAACATTCCACAACTAGACCATGTCAACAAACATCACACAGATAAATTGTTGAGCGCTGGCTGTCAGTGCACGTGGGCGTGTCATCTCCATGATAACTTTGATATGACAATTTCTTGTTACATTGGTGTTATGTGCATATATCAGTGTGACAAATTTGTCAAACTCGGTCACACGGCTGGGGAAAACTAAGCTGAACACACACGCGCGCGCAAGAACACACGCACCCCCCAGCCACCCCACCTCCTCCCCCCCCCCTCCGCACCTCCCCCCCCCAGCCCCCCCCCCCCCCCCCCCCCCACACACACACACACACACACGCACGCACACCAGCAATAACCATGACTGCTGTAGGAACTTACTTCACAAAACACCCTCCTGGCTCTGTCTTCATAGAACAAGCCTATGATGATCCGACAATCGTGATCCTGCAGATCAACAACAACAAAAAAATCATTTTTAATTCTACAGTCCTTGGCTGGAATCCAGGCTACGTCTGGTGGGTCAAGGGTGGCCATGTTTTCTGATATCCCAGGTTAGCATCATTGACATTGTGGACTTGCTATTTGCCTTGACTCTCTTTGTGTGCTTACCACAGGCAAAATATCAAATGCGCACGTTAAATAATCCGCAACCGATGTCAGCGTTCGATGGGTTATGGAAACATAACATACTCAGTACACACAACCCCGCAAAGGGTGTATGGCTCAATAAGGAGCGGTGGCCTATGGCCCTGAGGTAGTACACCCGACTAAGGTGCCAGTGTCCACAGGTTCCAGTCCTATATACGGACTGGGATTTTTTTTACCCCTTTTGAAGCCCTTGGGCAGTGTTGTGGCTGTTTGTCATTTGGATCAAACGATCAACCAAACCCCAAGTGCTCTCAAAGAACCCAAAACGAACGAAACGAAAGTTTATTCAATAAGGCCATGGCCCCATTTGAAGGGGTGATTACATATTTTGTAAGAATAGATTTGCATAAGAATATAATCTCACCACGTGTATGTTCAAAGCTCTGTTCTCTTTAACCAATCATGAAACTCCGTCGTTTTAATGACATAGATAAATATGGCAAGATTCGAAAAAAACGTTATCATTTGTAGAAGACAGAAGTAATACTAACCGAAACTTACTTGGTCTGCTATAATATCTCAACGGAATATATATTTGTCTCAAGTCATCTAATACAGGACAACATAATACGAAATGGACTTCATCTTCTTTTGCAGATCTACATAATGGACATACCATATCGTTTACAGTGCTGGGCTTGTGTCTTTTGCTGTGTACGTTGATATCAGATACATCAAAACGAAACCTTGTTAAAGCACATCTGATGACTCGGTTTATATTTTTTTGCTAAATATGGTTCTGTGAAACGATTCCTTTTAAACAATCTGAACAAAGAAAATCTTTTACTATTTTGTACATGGTCGTTCCATCCCTGCCATCTACAGTCAACCATACGCTGTTTAAAGCAAACAATAAAATCATGAACACATCCAACCCCTTGGAACCAAAGAACCCACAGCAGCAGAAATGTTGTGCCCGACAAAATTATGTGAAACAATTCACATTCATAGTAAAACATACATTTACAGACCAAAAAATACAAATATGGGCGATAATGCAGTGTGGCACTGCGCACTGTCGGGTACAGCAGCCCTAATTTCACACAGAAATAAGCTGTGACAAAAAGTAATTCAACACAACACGAAACCTTCAGATTGTTGACTTGGAGAGTTGGGTCTTCATCGAAGATCTCAGAGCGAAGTATGGTGAAGTTGTTCTTCTTCAGTCTCCGATTCAGGTCGTTGGCTGTCTGTCACACACACACACACACACACACACACACACACACACACACACACACACACACACACGCACACAATGAGGCCAACTGAATTAATAAAAACAACAACAACAACAACACACACACACACACACACACACACACACACACACACAATGAGGCCAACTGAATTAATAAAACACACACACACACACACACACACACACACACACACACACACACAATGAGGCCAACTGAATTAATAAAAACAACAACAACACACACACACACACACACACACACACACACACACACACACACACACAGAGGCAAAACTAAATGTATGTATGTGACGACACGACAGAAGCGACAAAAAATGCATACCTACTTTACACCTTTATACATCCACGGGAAAACAATTGAAAAAGTTACAACACACAAAGTATTGGGGGTCATAATAGACAATGACCTGTCATGGACTGATCATATTGCTGATCTAGGAAAAAGAATTTCCAAAAGAATATACCAGCTTAGCAAGGTTAAACATTTTCTCAATCTTCATTCTAGGAAGCTATTTTTTCACGCACACATTCTATCTCTCATAAACTATGCATCCACGTTGTGGGATAATGCCAGCGAAACTAACCTCAAACACATCAGTCGCTTGCACAAAAGAGCTCTAAAACTGATTAAACTAAAATCTAATACTTTGACAGATAATGACTATAAAAATTTAGACATTCTTCCGCTCAAAAGTCGACTGTTACTTAACAAATGTATGTGTATGCACAGTATAGCGAATGGAACGGCACCAAAGAAAATAACCCAGAATTTTATTACTAATGAAAATAGACACACTCACAAACTATCTTTTCCACGACCCCGAAACAATTTATATAAATCTAGTTTAACATATTCTGGGGGAACGATATGGAATGGTTTACCTCCTTCTTTAAAGTCATGTCGTCTAAAGCAACCATTCAAAAAAGCACTTAAGAAATATTTGATGGAAAAAATATGATCCCTTGATCCTTCGATTTGACTATCATTGTATCTGCTGTCTATATACTTGTCTGTCTATTTTTCTAACTTTAAACCTTCTCTGTCCTTCTGACTTTCTGTCTCCTTTCCATCTCTCGACTGTTACCTTTACCCGTCTGTCTCTCTCTCTCTCTCTCTCTCTCTCTCTCTCTATATATATATATATATATATATATATGTGTGTGTGTGTGTGTGTGTGTGGGTGTGTGTATGTGCATGTATATATATGTAGCTTTCTCTCTCGTTTTTCCTCTCTCTCTTTTCTTCCTGAATTAAGTTAATGATGTAAGAATGTCGCATTGCATGTTGTAATCGTGTCAGTATCATATGTAAATTTATTGCTTTTACGCTTGTATTATTTCTGTTGTTGTTGTTGTTCTCGGTAGAATTTTTGTGTATTTCTTGTAATTGTTTATTTCCATATATCTTTTCCAGACCCCCACTTCCCCCATTTCTTCCTTTTTAAATTTAAAAAAAAAATTTTCTTCTCTTTTTTATGAGGGCAGGATGTAAAAAAGCTGTATAAGCTTATTCTTTTACCCTCAATAAAGATCATTTTGACTTGACTTGACTTGACTTGACTTGACACACACACACACACACACACACACACACACAATGAGGCCAACTGAATTAATAAAAACAACACACACACACACACACACACACACACACACACAAGTTTCAAGTTTTAATTATCCTTTCACTCCTATTGGAGTATGGAGGATTACTGCAAAATACTCTTTTCGTGCCCATAACAAACATTTCCAAATACACAACAATGTCACATAAAAGTTGAGAAAATACAAATGTCTTTTAACTCCAAAAGTATAACTAGGCAACATTTGCAAATCTAATCATCTTACTTACAGCTAAAATGACTTTTTTGCCTCCTTTGAGCATATTACAAAAATTAAAAACCGATTTTGGAGACAAATATTTTTTAGGAACATATCTATTTCGTAACTGATCATAATTGGGACATTCCATTATAAAATGAAACTCATCACCAATCACAGACATCTTACAAACCTTACAAAACCGTAACTCTCGTGGTATGCCTTTGTGTCTCCCTGTTTCTATTTCCAGCTTATGATTACTACTTCGAAATCTGAAGAAGCTGATAACATAATTATCAGGCATTTGACTTATATATTTTTCTCTACCAAATCCACTTTTGAAATTTCGATAAAACAAACATTTACTACTCGCCTCTAGAGCATGTCTCCATAGATATTGAAAACTATCTCTCAAAGCAATGTTGACATTCTTGCAGAAAGATTTCCTCTCCAAGAAGAATTGACCATCCCAAACACAGTCATACCCTGCTTCTATTAAAATTTGTCTGATACAACTCATCCATTTTGAAGAATAAATGCCATTTCGATATAAGTCAAGTAATATTAAATATATTTTCCCAGAATATTTTTCTGTGTTTGATATTACTAAGCTGGTCCAAAATCGAACTTATCTCATTTTCACTAACACACTAATTGGATAAATACCAGTTTCTCCATAAACAATTTGGGTCATAGTATTTCTCTTCAGTTTGAACAAGCGTTTCAAAAATTTCAATTCTAATTTTTCAAGTATATCTACATTTTCATAACCCCATATTTCTGCACCATACAACAAAATAGGAACAATCATAGACTGGTACATGTCCAGAATGATATGTAAAGGTAAATCTTGATTTCTGGCTGACTGAAGTAACAAAAACATAGCTTTTTGGCCCTGTTCATAAATCATTTTTTTTAGCTTTATAAAAAGTTCCGTTTCTACTAAATTCGATGCCAAGATATTTAAAAGAATCGACAACATCCAAACATGCATCACCAAACTTAAAAACAGGCTTTAGCTTGTTTGTAGAATTAAATATCATCACTTTAGTTTTCTTTACATTGACCACTAGTTTCCATTCTAAACAATATTTGTGAAAAACATTGAGGGACTGCTGTAATCCTTCTTTCGTCTCTGAAAGTAAAATTGTGTCATCTGCATACAACAGTACAAATAATCGCATGTAATTATCTAACTCTGAAATGTTAACATTCAATAAAAGATCAACAGATGGACTCTTATGCTCAGTCAAATACAACTCTAAATCATTGATATACAGAGAAAAAAGCAAAGGCGAGAGATTTTCTCCTTGTCGTACACCCTTACAAATGCTAAAGAAATCAGATATTTCACCATTTAAAAACACACATGACTTAATTCTATCATACATGTTCATTATGACACGCAAAATTTTACCATTCACGCCTTCATGAACAAGTTTTTGCCATAACCCACTTCTCCAAACTGAATCAAAGGCTTTTTTTTTAAATCAACAAAAGCACAGTAAAGTTTCTTCTTTTTCATGGAGAAAATATCAATAAGTGATTTCAAAACAAACATTTGATCTAATGTAGAACGGAACTGTCTAAATCCTGCTTGGGCTCCTGAAAGTATATTGTTTGTATTGATATAATCAGTCAGTCTAGCATTTAACACTGTAGTGAATAGTTTTCCAACACAGCTGAGCAAAATTATCCCCCTATAATTATCACAGTCAAGTGTATCACCTTTGCCTTTATACAATGGCAATATCAAGCCGGATACCCATTCTTCTGGTACAACACCTTCGTCCAGTATCTTGTTAAATAATTTACAGTATGTTTCTGTCAGCAAAGGAACGCTGTTGATGATATATTCATTACGAATCATGTCTTCACCGGCACTTTTGCCATTCTTCAGTCTTTTGATGGCTGAAGTAATTTCATCTTCAGTAATACATGCATTTAAAATATCATCATTATCCTCTAAATTGATAATGTGCATTGCCGTTGTACTGTCAATATGTTCATTATCATTAATGTTAAGGTTGCTGAAATGGTGAAACATGTCTTCTAAGTTAATGGGACATGATGTTTTCTTTTTCTTTTTAATTCTATTCCATAGTTCTCTTGAATTGCTTTTGCGTAAACTACGTAGTTCTCTGTGCCATTTTTTTCTCCACGTCTTTTCTGCTTTCTTTAAAACGGACTTGTAACTTTTGCTGACTCTTTCGAGCGTGTCTCTATTTTTACTAGAATTTCTTTTTTTTACTCTGTGTTTAGCTTTAAAATACTCCGATCGGCTTCGTTTGCATGTGGAATCAAACCAGCTGCGACTGTCTCTGTGTTTTGTCTTAGAAGTACGAATTTGATATGTCCCGAGAGTATCTTTTGCCGTCTGAATCAGAATGTTTGCGAGTTTATCATTTATGACGTCAATATCATCAGCATCGATTGCGTCATTTAAGTGTGTAAGCTCAGCGTTACACACACACACACACACACAACACACACACACACACAATGAGGCCAACTGAATTAATAAAAACAACATGAACATGTGAACATCAATAAATGGTCAAATAACAAATGACGGAACAAAGCAGACATCAAAACAATGGGGTGGATATTTTCTATGTTCACATAACACCCACCTTGGAGAAGAGGTCCAACGTCTGAGTGATGATTGACACCCTGGACCAGCCGTAGTGACGCAGCAAAGCCAGACGGGCCGGGTTGCTGAGAACCTCAGGGGCAGCCACCCGGGCAAAGGTGGGGAACTTCTTTTTTTCTGAGAGGGTAGGAGACACGGAGGCGTAGGACATCTGCAACGACAATGGAGCACTCTTTCCTTTCATGATGACCGCTTTTGTTCCCCTCCGTCAGATCATGATGCTCTCTGTCAGATCATGATGCTCTCTCTGTCAGACCATGACGCTCTCTGTCAGATCATGATGCTCTCTCTGTCAGACCATGACGCTCTCTCTGTCAGACCATGACGCTCTCTCTGTCAGACCATGACGCTCTCTGTCAGACCATGACGCTCTCTGTCAGACCATGATGCTCTCTCTGTCAGATCATGATTCTCTATCATGATGCTCTCTCTGTCAGACCATGACGCTCTCTCTGTCAGACCATGACGCTCTCTCTGTCAGATCATGATTCTCTATCATGATGCTCTCTGTCAGACCATGACGCTCTCTGTCAGACCATGACGCTCTCTCTGTCAGACCATGATGCTCTCTCTGTCAGATCATGATTCTCTATCATGATGCTCTCTGTCAGACCATGACGCTCTCTGTCAGACCATGACGCTCTCTGTCAGATCATGATGCTCTCTCTGTCAGACCATGACGCTCTCTGTCAGATCATGATGCT
>NC_134881.1:122600-125100 GCF_041734735.1 Babylonia areolata | reverse complement strand
AAAAGCCGCTGGCCCTGACAACATCTCACCAGGCTTTTTGAGGAAGTGTGCAGTCCAACTATCTAGTGTCTTCACTGACATATTTAATATGTCCCTTCAGTCTTGTGTGGTGCCACACTGCTTTAAGAAATCAACAATTATTCCTGTCCGAAAAAAAACGCAGCCTAGTTGTCTTTTGTAAGATGCAGATATCGCAAGTTGTTAAAGTTGGTGACCTCACCTCCTCCAAATGCATTCTCAACATAGGTACCCCACAGGGATGTGTTCTATCCCCACCGTTGTACTCACTATTCATACATGATTGTGCAGCTCAAAATGAATGTAACACCATGGTCAAGTTTGCCGACGATACTACTCTAGAAGGGCTGATTACGAACAGTGATGAGTCAAAATATAGGGAAGAAGTACTGGAACTTGTCAGCTGGTGTGATCAAAACAACTTAGAACTCAACGTATAAAATAAACAAAGAACTAATTTTAGATTTCAGGAAGACCAGATCTGACCCCTCACCACTTGTCATTAAAGACAAGCAAGTAGAGATCATCAGCGACTTTAAATTTCTCGGACTGATCATTTCCAACGATTTGAAATGGGAGAAATATACGGAAAAAAATTGTTAAGAAAGCACAAGAGCACCTGTGCTTTCTTCGGCGCCTCAAAAAGTTCGGAATTAAAAAAGAAATCATGGTTGGTTTCTACCGAGCAGTCATTGAAAGTGTGCTGATCTTTGCTATTACTGTTTGGTACGGAAACATTTCCAAGGCAGAAGTCGCAGCCCTGAACAGAATCGTAAGAACTGCCACCAAGATTACCGGGGCTGATTCTCTAGAAGACATATATTATAAGCGGCTACTCAAAAAAGCAAAATCAATCAGCCAGGACGAATCACATCCAGAGTTTGGGATTTTCGAGATGCTCCCCTCTGGTCGACGGTACAGAAGTATGAGGATGAAAACAAATCACTTCGCCAATAGCTTTTTCCCGAAAGCAGGGAAGAGTTGTACAAACGAACCTCCATGTGTTCAGTTTGCAAAGTGCTAAGGATTTTCATATCACCAGTCGCCATGGCGAAGTGGTCAGCGTCGCGGACTGACGGCTGGGAGGACGCGGGTTCCACTCCAAGCAGAGGTGGGTTGTTCGGCGCGCGGCCGGCTCGTTCCCAGAGTTATTGCTATGGGCTTAAATGGAAAGACTGGGACCACACAGTATCATCCATTTCATGGATGCATCTTTGGGTATGTTGATTTAATTTCATGACCAACACTGCAAGTGTCTATCCTTCGGTTCTAGTTAAGCGTAGAGTACAGCATTGTCACGTAGTCCCAAACCTAAAACAGACTTCCATACCAAAACCGCCATCATCACCCTCCTCCTGCTTCATCATCGATTAAAAAAAAAAGAAGGAAAATCCGAAAGTCTGTGGCCTTTCGTGCTCTACTCTCACGGTGACCTCAGTTTCGATCCTGTCATGAGTCCTGTCAAGATCTTCAGCGTCGACAGATTCATGGGGGCACTGTTGTTAGGGGGACGTGGTGGCGGTCTCCACACTGGGGGTGGGGGTGGGTGGGGCAGAACGCTCACTCTGTCTGGCTCCGCGACTAAGATATTTTGAAAATTCTTTATGTACTAAAGCCCGCCCTCCCGTGTCTTCCTCTGTGTGTACATGCCTGTCTGTACATACTCAATGTAGCCTGTGCCTGTTTCCCTTGTACATTCCGATATATTCTACTTGCATATTTCTGGGGGGAAAAGTGTGACAGCAAACAAGACTTCAGCTTAATATGACATCACATCATTGGCCAAGAAGTCCCATGAAAAAATAAATTGCCAAGAAAAAAAATCATTTTTCGCTTGCAATACTGAACTGGTTTGATAAAGAGACAGGGGGGCGGGGGTGGGGGGTGGAGAAGACAGAGGGAGGATCGATGGGATCAGGAAGGGTGGAAAGCCAATCATCAAACAAAATGTGTTAAATCAAAGTCAGATCAACGCTAATGGCCGTGGAAGTTCCGTGCCTCCGGCTGCAGCGACAGGTGACCACAGTGATTGCAGACAGCCTGGCCAATAATGAAGCCTCACGCGCTTTCATTATGAAGGCTTGTCAAAGAGAAAATTATCACCATGCAAGGCAGTGTGGCGGAATAATCCCTTCTGTTTCCTCCTTCTCTGCACCTTTTTCAAATGTAATGACCGTGACAACGACGGGGCTGTCTGTAGAATGGTTTTTAATCAGCATTCACACCCAACCAGCCCTTCCTCGTGGACACGTTCAAAGCTTAACGAAGTCAGTTAGGAGCTCAAGCGTGGTTCCCGCCACTGGCCACCTTACGAAGTGGACAGAGTCCTCGACTGACTACATGGCGGATGTAGGTTCGAGTCCCAACAGATGTTGGCTTTCTTGCTGGCTTCTACCCAGAGTTGTGGAAAGACTGGCCCAACAGATGTTGGCTTTTTTGCTGGCTTCTACCCAGAGTTGTGGAAAGACTGGCCCAACTCATT
>NC_134881.1:45100-120100 GCF_041734735.1 Babylonia areolata | reverse complement strand
CTGAACTAACGAAGAAGAAAGATATTGTCTGTGTCACTAAACTAACGAAGAAGAAAGATATTATCTGTGTCACTGAACTAACGAAGAAGAAAGATATTGTCTGTGTCACTGAACTAACGAAGAAGAAAGATATTGTCTGTGTCACTGAACTAACGAAGAAGAAAGATATTGTCTGTGTCACTAAACTAACGAAGAAGAAAGATATTATCTGTGTCACTGAACTAACGAAGAAGAAAGATATTGTCTGTGTCACTGAACTAACGAAGAAGAAAGATATTGTCTGTGTCACTGAACTAACGAAGAAGAAAGATATTATCTGTGTCACTGAACTAACGAAGAAGAAAGATATTATCTGTGTCACTAAACTAACGAAGAAGAAAGATATTATCTGTGTCACTAAACTAACGAAGAAGAAAGATATTATCTGTGTCACTGAACTAACGAAGAAGAAAGATATTATCTGTGTCACTTAACTAACGAAGAAGAAAGATATTATCTGTGTCACTGAACTAACGAAGAAGAAAGATATTGTCTGTGTCACTAAACTAACGAAGAAGAAAGATATTGTCTGTGTCACTGAACTAACGAAGAAGAAAGATATTATCTGTGTCACCAAACTAACGAAGAAGAAAGATATTGTCTGTGTCACTGAACTAACGAAGAAGAAAGATATTATCTGTGTCACTAAACTAACGAAGAAGAAAGATATTGTCTGTGTCACTAAACTAACGAAGAAGAAAGATATTATCTGTGTCACTGAACTAACGAAGAAGAAAGATATTGTCTGTGTCACTGAACTAACGAAGAAGAAAGATATTATCTGTGTCACTAAACTAACGAAGAAGAAAGATATTATCTGTGTCACTGAACTAACGAAGAAGAAAGATATTGTCTGTGTCACTGAACTAACGAAGAAGAAAGATATTATCTGTGTCACTAAACTAACGAAGAAGAAAGATATTGTCTGTGTCACTGAACTAACGAAGAAGAAAGATATTGTCTGTGTCACTGAACTAACGAAGAAGAAAGATATTATCTGTGTCACTGAACTAACGAAGAAGAAAGATATTGTCTGTGTCACTGAACTAACGAAGAAGAAAGATATTATCTGTGTCACTGAACTAACGAAGAAGAAAGATATTGTCTGTGTCACTGAACTAACGAAGAAGAAAGATATTATCTGTGTCACTAAACTAACGAAGAAGAAAGATATTATCTGTGTCACTAAACTAACGAAGAAGAAAGATATTATCTGTGTCACTGAACTAACGAAGAAGAAAGATATTATCTGTGTCACTAAACTAACGAAGAAGAAAGATATTATCTGTGTCACTAAACTAACGAAGAAGAAAGATATTGTCTGTGTCACTGAACTAACGAAGAAGAAAGATATCTTCCTTCTCCATTCTCTCAGCCTTTTCTGCATATAATTGTATGTCACTTTTTCTTGTGTGAAACCAGAGCTTGACGCAATGCAGGACCACCAGATATGTCAATGATGGTCAATACATTAATCCGGGATATATGTGAAACGAAGAAGAACCTTGTGCACTTTGGACATTGCTTTATGTACAAACCTGCATTATTTGTCGATGTCAACAAAGGAATCAAAGAGAAGCCGTCTCTTTTTGTCTCCAAAGCTTTAAAAATGAGATAATACTAAAATGTGATTTCATGTTGATAGTGGCGTGTTGCTTTTTTCCAAGCGATCTCCTATTTTGTTATGTGCGCTTCATTGTATGGGAAATTTGTCTGACAAGTCAGCCTTCCTGGGGCATTATTCAAGAGACCATTGTGCCTGCAGGTAAAGCTGTACCAGCAGACAAATTACCTGAGGCAAGGCAAACTGCACAAGGGTAAGCAATAACCGGTATAGGTCAGAAACACATGAGTCTACCCATGGGTCTCCAAACCCAAGGCCCTTACTACCTGCCCAGAAGCAGAGGTAAACATGGCGGATCCTTTAGTAGCGTTGTTTTTGCTGAGGAACTCTCTCGACAATGTTCAGAACTGTGGTACGATGAGAAGTAAAAGAGCACGGGCAGAAGGGAATCAGTGGGATTTTTTGTTGTTGACGATAGATTAGCTGCCTGAGTGCACTGTGCGTATCTTGAATACAGAGAACTTAACTTTCACGTTGAACTGTACACGCGGGTCCCTACCATGTCAATGGTAGCTTGCCTTAAAAGGCAAAATGAATTTCGTCTTGAATACGGCCCCTCAAGTCATGATTACGTCACCCAACGTTCAACTGTTACGTTACAAGAGAAAGGAAGAGGAGAGAGGAAGGGAACGACATATCGTCCTGTCGGCGTGACCTACTTTGGTGTCGGCGTGACCTACTTTGGTGTCGGCGTGACCTACATTGACCTACTTTGGTGTCGGCGTGACCTACTTTGGTGTCGGCGTGACCTACTTTGGTGTCGGCGGGATGGAGGTGTCGACGTGACCTACCTTGGTGTCGGCGGGATGGAGGTGTCGACGTGACCTTCCTTGGTGTCGGCGTGACCTACCTTGGTGTCGACGTGATGGAGGTGTCGGCGTGACCTACTTTGGTGTTGGCGTGACCTACTTTGGTGTCGACGTGACCTACCTTGGTGTCGGCGGGATGGAGGTGTCGACGTGACCTACCTTGGTGTCGACGTGACCTACCTTGGTGTCGGCGTGACCTACTTTGGTGTCGGCGGGATGGAGGTGTCGACGTGACCTACTTTGGTGTCGGCGGGATGGAGGTGTCGGTGTGACCTACCTTGGTGTCGACGTGACCTACCTTGGTGTCGGCGTGACCTACTTTGGTGTCGGCGGGGTGGAGGTGTCGACGTGACCTACCTTGGTGTCGGCGGGATGGAGGTGTCGACGTGACCTACCTTGGTGTCGGCGTGACCTACTTTGGTGTCGGCGGGATGGAGGTGTCGACGTGACCTACCTTGGTGTTGGCGTGACCTACCTTGGTGTCGGCGTGACCTACCTTGGTGTCGGCGGGATGGAGGTGTCGACGTGACCTACCTTGGTGTCGGCGTGACCTACTTTGGTGTCGGCGGGATGGAGGTGTCGACGTGACCTACCTTGGTGTCGGCGGGATGAAGGTGTCGACGTGACCTACCTTGGTGTCGGCGGGATGGAGGTTGAGGCGGTAGCCCGGCACGACACACATGCTGTTGATCTGGTCGATGGTCAGCATGGAAGCGGACAACAGACTCTGGCCCCCTGAGAATGCCCCACTATGCGGGAAGAAGCCCATGATGTTCAGGTCCTTGACGTCCCCTGCACAGCCACTCACGTTTCTCGCAGTGCTCAGGGCTGCTATGGACGTCAGGGTCATGAGAACAGAGGTCACCAGCACATTGCCCATGGTCCACAGGGCACTCAGTGCCTTTCTGTCTGTCTGCATGACACACAGAACACATGTATAAACCATCTCAGCAGCACCGACTTTGCTTTAGCGTTGACAATGTTCCGAAATATGTGAAAATGGCGTAGATTTTTCTGAAGAAACCCAACCTTGATGCAAACATTTTGAAAAATTATCGACCAGTTTCTAACCTTCCTTTCCTGTCCAAACTCCTTGGAAAATCTGTCCTGAAGCAGCTCAACAACCACTTTTGTTTCAACAATCTTCTTCACCCTTTTCAGTCTGCACATCATGCTGACCACAGCACCGAAACCACTCTCCTTCACATCCTGAACAATCTACTACTAGCGTCCGACTCTGGAAAATTTTCCCTTCTTACTCTTCTCGACTTGTCAGCCGCCTTTGACACGATATACCATTCAATCCTTCTATCCCGTCTTTATTTTACATATGGATCAGCGGCACTGTTCTCATCTGGTTCAAATCTTATCTCACTGAGCAATTCCAGTCTGTCATCGTCGATAATTTCCAGTCTGAACCCGTTAAAATCAAACACGGAGTCCCACAGGGATCTGTTTTAGGCCCTGTTCTCTTCACACTGTACACTGCTCCTCTCTCTGAAATTATCAACCACCACAATGTTAGTCATCATTCCTATGCTGATGACACTCAACTTCAGAAGAGTGATCCCCCTCAAAAATTGTCCTCGCTCTTGCAGGAAACATCTGAATGCTTCCTGGACATTCAAAACTGGATTACTCTAAATAAGTTACAATTGAACGCAGACAAAACCGAAGCAATGATCACAGGAACTGAACAAAAAATCTCTTCCATCACAGCTGACAAAATCAAACTTGGCAGTACATCCATCCTACTTTCCAGCTCAGTCAGGAACCTCGGCGTTGTCCTTGACAACATACTGTCCATGCAAAAATTTATCAGTCAGACATGTCAGTCCTGCTACTTTCAATTGCGACGCATCAGTTCCATTCAGAAATATCTGTCCACCGACGCAACATCTAGACTTGTCGTTTCTCTCATTCTCTCTCGCTCTCCGTTAGAAGTGCTCAGTGACATCAATGTAAATGAAAGTGCCACAGCACTCTTGATTGGTGACTCCATCATCAAACATGTGGACCCTATGAAACTTAGACTGCGCTCGTACAACCTGCACAAAATTTGTGTTCCGGGCATGGCAACACATGACTTGGAATATTGGTTGACACATCAGCCAGCATACCGCAACATTAAAGCCCTAGTCATCCATGTTGGTGTCAACGACTGTCCCTCAGGACCAGTCTCTACCGAACGGTGGACTGTCATACTCAATCTGTGTCACCAGGTCTTTCCCTGTTCAAAAATAGCATTTAGTTCACTGGTACCAGCCAAAGGCAAGCATAATCTCAATAACGCTATTATTCCCTCAAATCATAATCTTCTTTCAGCATGTAAAATATCTAATATAACATTTATAGATAATACAGACTCATTTGTCGCAACATCTGGCGCCCCGAAGCTAATCATGTACCAAAATGCAACCCATCCCAGTTTTAAAGGCACAGCACAGCTTGCATCCAATGTAAAGCGCACATACATTAACTGGCTTGTGGACGACCAGACTAGACGTGACCTGTCAGGTAACCGACAACACACTGGTTATGCTGCTCAAGGTTTTTCGACAAAGTTCAGTGGTGGTGATGAGAGACCTAGCCGTACCAACACTCGTGCCGTCCCTACTAACCGACAGCCTTACAATGCTGACAGACATATGCAGCATAATGCACACACTGGTTCTGTGATTTACACAAACCGTACTGACGTTTTTAATCGTAACCCTAACAATACCAATACATACAGTTCCGACCCCCGATATTCATTTAACCCCAAATACTCTGCTGATGATGCTATGGGCTGGCAGCAGAGGTCCCATGCAGCCCCTCATGCTCACAACGCCACAGAACGTGTGACACAAACCCAGGGTCACAGCTACACCCGTGGTACCAATACTTTCCCACAGCGACGGCCAGACAATGGTCATCGTCCCGGTGATGAACCCCTTTTGCCCTCAGTGTATTCTATGGATCACTTCCCCCCATTACCCAACCCCCAGTACCAGCCATCTAAACCTGGTCCCTATTTCCCTCCCCATCAGTCTGTGGACACTCCAAGCTATTCCAACACTGACACACAGTCCAATTCCCAGTCCTTTGTCAGAATGAACCCACATGAGTATCATGGGCGCCCTGGCCAAAACAAAGTTCCTGATACTAAACCCATTTTTCCTCAAGGTGATTTGAATCGTTACATTTATTCATTAAACATGATGACTTCACAGATGTTAAACATGCAACAGTATAATCATGGTTAGCATCTTGTTTGGAAGCGGAGGACGTACAACGTCACTTGTGATTCCAGTTAGTGAGTCTATTTATTTAACATATAATTTTGATTGCATTACCATTCCCATTCTCTCTGTGTGTGTGTGTGTGTGTGTGTGTGTGTGTGTGTGTGTGTGTGTGTGTGTGTGTGTGTGTGTGTGTTACGGGCTTGCCATACTCATGAAATGACATTATCATACTAGTAACATAATTACCGAGAAGGTTATATTATATTGATTGTGGCTCGACGCTCCTTGCGTGGAATACCTGCGGTAACAATTATTGCTTTGTAAAATATTTTTTTGCATTTGACAATTTATGTCGTTCGAATCAAGTGACAGCTTTTGAAGTGATTTTTTGTGTCATTTGATATTCACTGTTGTTGTAGATTGTTCCGATCGATAAGCTTTGTTTATTTTACAGGTTGCAGTTTTCACTTTATTCACATATTGAAATAATTGTTGATCGAGTAACTGTGTGTGTTATTGTGAGTTACATATTTTCTGATTATAATAATGACCACTGTCAATACATGGCCGTCTAGAGATGGTCTCAAAGTAGGTTTTTTAAATGTCAACCATGTTATAAACAAATTAGATGAGCTTTCTTCTATTCTGTATAATTCTGGCAATCAGTTCCGTTTATTTTGTTGTGCTGAATCCAGATTAACATCCGTTATTTCCGATGCAGACGTATCTATACCTGGTTATAACGTTGTCCGCCTTGATCCCATTCTTCCCAAACAAACTGGTTTAATTCTTTACATCAGCCAGTCTCTCTCTTACAAACGTATTGTTTCCTTTGAAAAATATCATGTAGAATCAGTTTGGATCGAAGTATACATTAAAAAAAGTAGACCGTTATACGTTGGATTTGTATACAGAAACCCTTCAGAACATATTGACTGGCTTGATAAATTTAGTGAAATGATGGAGGCTGTTACACTTGCTGGTAATGAAGTTATTCTTCTTGGAGATTTTAACATAGACCTCCTAAAACCCAATCATCGGTGGTTTCAAATATATGATAATTTTGGCCTAGATCAGTTAATTGATACTCCATCACGAATTACCCCATCTTCAAAAACATTAATTGATCATATTTATGTCAGTACAAAACACAATATCATAGAAGTCTGCGCTCCTTACAGTGGCTGTAGTGATCATTTACCGGTGTGCGTCACCTGGCTGAAAAAAGTACGAAAATTCCTAAATCTGGACATAAATTCATTACTTATAGGTGTTTCACTAATTTTGATAAAGAGTCCTTCCTATTTGACTTAGCTCAGTCATCCCTGTCAAATATCTATCAGTTCACTGACCCTGACGAGGCCCTTGAATTTTGGCATAAAACATTCATTAATGTATATGATAAGCATGCTCCATTCAAAACCAAAAGAGTCAAACATACCCCTAAACCTCCTTGGCTAACTGATGAAATTCTAAAAGCCATACATTTTAGAAATAATCTTTTAAAAACGAAACAATATGAAAAATTTAAGAAACAACGAAATAAAGTAGTTGCAATGCTTCGCTCATCAAAAAAGAAATATATCCGGAATATGTTTTCTTGCCGAACTAACAATAACTCAAAATCGATATGGAAGGCCATAAACACCCTCACAAGAAAAAGAACTAATAAAGTATTAGTTGATGCAAGCAGTATAAATATCGATGACCTAAATTACCATTTTTCCAATGTTTCTAATTTAACAGTAAAAAATGATAGATCCCAATTTAACGATCTCGCGTCACTGAAAGAGTTTTGTAATTCCAAAAACATAACATCAGACTTAAACATTCCACCAGTGTCCGTATACGACATTTATTTTTATCTCATACACCTAAAACAAACAGGCACACGAGGTCTTGATGGCATAGATGGTAAAATCTTAAAATCCAGTGCTCCTATCATTGCCGATTCCCTAACTTATTTATACAATATTTGTATTGATAAAAATTACATTCCTAATCATCTTAAACATGCGAAAATAATTCCACTGTATAAATCTGGCGATAAAACTAATCCTTCTAACTACAGGCCTATTTCAATAGTTTCAGTTCTTTCAAAACCTTTGGAAAAACACATTTATAAGCATCTCATGTCTCATATTTCAAAATATAATTTACTCCATCCCAACCAATCTGGGTTTCGAATAAATCACTCATGCCATACCGCACTGACTAATCCAGTAGATGAGTGGCTTATGAACATAAATGATAACAAATTCACAGCAGTATTGTTCGTTGATTTTGCGAAAGCGTTTGATGTTATTGACCATAACCTATTACTGAGAAAACTAACACTTTACAGAATTTCCGAACATGCTTTATCTCTCATCAGATCATTTCTCACTAATCGCCAACATACTGTTTCTCTAACCAATGCACAATCTGGATTTCAGACACAACTATTTGGTGTTCCTCAAGGATCAGTGCTTGGTCCCCTTCTTTTTTCTTTATATATTAACGACCTTCCTCTATCTATTACGAGAGGCTTGTGTGAACTTTTTGCTGATGACACCTCTGTTCATTCGAATCACTCTGACCTGAAAGAATTATCTATTAGCCTTAAAGAAAATGTTGATGAGTTAGTCAGATGGACGGAACAAAACCACATGGCTTTAAACTAAATACATGATAGTTACTTCTCGACAAAAACGACAAAATATTGATTTTAGTATACCGTCCATTTATATAGGTGATAAGAAGATAGAAGAAGTAAGTAATCACAAAGTTCTGGGAGTAACCATAGATAACAACCTTTCCTGGACACCTCATATTGAATGTTTATGCAAGCAAGTCTCCCAAAAAGTGTTCCAGTTATCTAGAGTTAAGCATTTTCTAGATATTAATGCACGAAAACTGTTCTACCACGCACATATTCAGTCTTCGATAGATTATGCATCCACTTTATTCGACCTTTGTAGCGCCAGTACATTGAAGCCACTAGTCAGAATTCATAAGCGAGCCCTTAAAGTTGTACTCCTAAAATCTTCTACACTGACACCCAAAGACTACATTACACTTGATATCCTTCCCCTAACATACAAACTGCAATACAATAAAGCAATTATGATGTATCGAATACAAAATGGATTTGCTCCTTCTTCACCAACTGCACGGTTCCCCTTGAATCAGTCCAGATATACAAATAATATCATTATAAAAAAAACAAGAATCGATCTGTTTAAAACTAGTCTGGCATACTCAGGGGGGACACTTTGGAACTCCTTACCAGAATACATTAAAAATATAAGCAGTATCAGCTCATTTAAATCAGCATACAAAACTTTCCTTTTTAAAAGCCTAAACTCAAAGGTAACACATAACAATATCTGATTTATTCTCTTCAAGTCAATAACTGTGGGGGTTTTTTGTGTGTTTTTTTCTTTCTGATAATGTTTGGTTGTCTCACTGATGTCTTAATTTCTCTGTGTGTGAGTAGTATATCATGCCTGACTTCTTCTTTTTTTTATTTTTTTTATCTCCCCTTGTAACATTTGTTTACCCGAGTGTGCGATTGTGTATGTGATTCTGTTTGTGGTCGATGGACTATCCACCCCCCACCCCCCTTACCTTCCTTCTTTTAAAGGGTTTTTTTTTTTTTTTTTTTTTTTTTTTTGTCTATTTTTATTTTCATTTATTTTTATTTATTTATTTTTTTAATAGTACTTAATTCTTTTTTTCTTTTTTCTTGTACTTGATAATTGCAAATTTGTGCATTTTTGTTTTCTTGTTTTGTGTGCATGTGTGTGTGTGTGTGTGTGTGTGTGTGTGTGTGTGTGTGTGTGTGTGTGTGTGTTGTGTGTGTGTGTTTTCTTCTTTTTTCTCTCTTTGTTCAGGGCTGGGTGGAAAAAAGCATGTGTACTTGCTTATCTCATTACCTTGGTGAAATAAAATTTCGTTTCGTTTCGTTTCGCCTTGGCTACTGTAACTCTCTATTGTCTGGTTTGCCTGCTTCATCCATTCAGTCCCTTCAGCGCATACAAAACTCTGCTGCCCGACTCGTCCTCAGAAAGAAAAGATCTGAGCACATCACTCCTATTTTGCAACATCTCCATTGGCTCCCTGTCTCACATAGAATAAAGTATAAGATCAGCACTATGTTATAAATATATTCACAAATCTGCCCCGTCCTATCTTTGCGGCTGCCTTCACCTCCAAACTCCATCTCGCTCTCTACAATCAGCTTCGGATCCACTCTGTTTACGCATACCCAGATTGAAACACTCCACTGTTGGACGCCGTCCTTTCTCTGTCTCTGGACATTGCATTTGGAAGGAACTTCTTCTTTCGCTTCGTCAGGTCTCCACACTCAGCTCTTTCAAGTCTGGCCTTAAAACCTTCCTCTTCACAAGATAGCCTCCCTCCCCTGCCTCTTCCTTGTCTTCAGTTTCTTCAGTTTTAGAGTTATGCATGCATGTGAATGACTGGTGTGAAAGCGCTTAGATTTGTCTCAGCACAAGCTTCAGTGCTATATAAATACTATCATTATTATTATCATTAGATTTTGGAAAATTATTAATGCCGAACAAACCTAGTTCTGCTGGGATTGCTCAGTATGGACTAAGGAAAATTCTCAATTAAAGCTATAGAAACGTAGCACTGCTAAGATCGCTCATGCAATCCAAGACCAGTGCGGGATAGCGTCATCATCTTCCCATCCATAACCTCCTCTCATCCCCACCACCCCACCCACCTCCCTTCCTTTGGCTTCTGGACTTCTCCAGCCATGCAAACAGTACTGAAAAGCCACAAAAAGATACCACTTGGCAAAAAGAATAGGACGTTAGAAAATTATATCTCCTCACTTGTCGAAGACAAAAATATTTCCTCAAAATACGAAATATTTATCAACATCTCTAAAAAAAAAAAAAAAGTAGTTAACTGATTTCAAAAGTATACGACCTGAAACTGTAAATGATCAAACCAGACGATTTTAACAAGAATCTCAGAAAACAAGGATCAGTTCTTTCTGAAATAAAGTATGGACAAATCAATGGAGAACGTATATCAATGTTCATACAAACGTCAAACACAATTGTGGATTTATTTATAGAAACAGAAAGCATTCATTGTAATCAAATTTCTTCCCATGTGCTGAACCTGATACAATACAAATTCTGCATGCAAAAGAGACAGCTACATATCAGGGGAACTTCAGAATATTACATCTCCACTCCGTGAGAATTGTCAGCCTGGTGAAAATAAATGTAGTAATTCTGCCGACCTATTCTCCCATTTCAAGTGTAATAAACACTATAATATACTGTTCAGTGTTCAGTCTCATCTTCCAACCTATTCTCTGTCCTGCCTGAAAATGAATTTCCCTTGATTCGATTCAACAAACAGATACAGAACTAAGCAACAAATTGAGCATCAGATCTTCAAGTTCAATACCCTCTTCTAGAATAGAATGTCTTTATTACCAAGTGTACCGGGCTCACAAGGAATATTGGGGGGGATAGTACATAACAATGTACGAACACAAATCGAAAATCATACACAAACACAGATACAGAAATTAGGATACATACAAGTGCATATCAATATAAAAACTTGTGCATACTCACACATGCACGCACTGCACACACACACACACGCACACACATGCGCGCGCGCGCGCACACACACACACACACACACGCACACACACACGCACACACACTTTTGGACAGAAGCCGCATATTACCTGTAGATGGAGCTGATGGCTAGATCTTTAGGTAGATGGTTGTTGATTGCACAATTCTAGTTATCAGACTGGATTTGTTCGAGAGACAGGGCATTGACTGCTTTCGGGAAAAAGCTATTGGCGAAGCGATTGATTTTCGTCCTAATACTTCTGTACCGTCGACCAGAGGGGAGCATCTCGAAAATCCCAAAAGCTGGATGTGATTCATCCTGGCTGATTGATTTTGCTTTTTTGAGTAGCCGCTTATAATAAATGTCTTATAGAGAAGGCAGATCAGCCCCGATTCTGTTCAGGGCTGCGACTTCTGCCTTGGAAATGTTTCCATACCAAACAGTAAAAGCGAAGGTTAACACACTTTCAATGACTGCTCGGTAGAAATCAGCCACGATCTCTTTTCTAATTCCGAACTTTTTGAGGCGCCGAAGAAAGTACAGGCGCTGTTGTGCTTTCTTAACAATTTTTTTTCCGTATTTTTCTCCCATTTCAAATCGTTGGAAATGAGCAGTCCGAGAATTTTAAAGTCGCTGATGATCTCTACTTGCTTGTCTTTAATGACAAGTTGTGAGGGGTCAGATCTGGTCTTCCTGAAATCTAAAATTAATTCTTTGGTTTCTGATACGTTGAGTTCTAAGTTGTTTTGATCACACCAGCTGACAAGTTCTAGTACTTCTTCCCTATATTTTGACTCATCACTGTTCGTAATCAGCCCTTCTTGAGTAGTATCGTCGGCAAACTTGACCATGGTGTTGCATTCATTTTGAGTTGCAGTCATGTGTGAATAGTGAGTACAAGAGAGGGGATAGAACACATCTAGGATCCATGCACAAATTGATTCAGGCAGCGAGAGGTCTTTCAGTTTAAAATATCCTTTTGATGGTACTATTGTGTTGAACGAAGAGCTGTAGTCAATGAAAAGGATCCTAGCATAACTGCTAGGATTTTCGAGATGTCTGAGAACGTGGTAGAGACCTGTGCTAATGGCATCTTCAACTGATCTGTTGGCTCTGCAGGCAAACAGAAAGGGATCAAAAGATGGAGGAATGCAAGTTTTTAGGAATTGCAGAATCAAGCGTTCAAATGTTTTCATGACGACTGATGTTAAGGCTATGGGGCGATAATCATTGAGACAACTAGGCTGTGCTTTCTTGGAGTGTCTTATCTGTATCTTGTGTGTATGTATGCGTGGATGATTGGTGTTGTTATCATGTGCTACCATTCAAATTGCACAGACACTTGGTAATATTTACACCGGTTTAATCCACCATCTTGATCCAGATATCACGTCACGCTTCCTGTGACCTTTGACTCTTTATAGTAGTTATTTCCCTTGTATTACTATCTAGGTATAGACACGACATCCCTCCCTTACTTTAATTTAAAATCAGTTTAAAATTACCCAACAGATCTCAAACAGAATTAGTAATTGTTTTAGGTATGAAATACTATCTTCCTATGTAAAAATACTCAACTTAATCAATTGGAAACTCTTTACATTGTGATTCACTCTCATAATGTCTGAATTTGTTTTGTGTTTCAAAAACATAAACATTAAAGAAATTAATTACAAACAAATTTATGTTCACCCATATTCATTCAAAACTTCTGACAAACTAAATACAACAATTAAGAAATGAAAGCATTGTCTCTTGAGTTTTCTATCTTAAACTCTCTAAATACAACAATTAAAAAATGAAAGCATTGTCTCTTGAGTTTCAATCTTAAACTCTTTCAATGTCTGTTTTTCTTACGCATTCTCACATTCGTTCAAAGTTTGTCCTCTCTCCTTCTTTCTCTCCCTTTTCTTAAAATAAATCAATGTCCAACATTCAGTGGGAGTATTATCACTGTAGTAAATGAAATTAAAATAAAGCACATTGAATGAACTATCTGTTCTATTAATCCAAATACACATGCATTCATTCCCAGTCTCTCTCACTCTCAGCTTGTCACATAATCCTCAAGCTTTCTGGGTCTTGTCTTTGTGCGCTCCGATTTTCGGACTGGGGTTGCAGTACAGGTTTTGGGGGGTGATGGGGTAGGGTGTCTGGAATTGAGTGGGGCCTCTGCTAGGGGTTGGGGATGGGGTGGGTTTTCACTGTCAGCTGTTGGAAGGTCGGTGAACTGGGTTGCCTCCCGTGGACTGCTGGGCTCATCACTACTTGGGCTGTGAAACTTCTTTACATGGGATGAGTTGCGGGAGATTTTCACACCGCTTGGAGACTGGACTGTCACTTTGCTGCCTGATTTCTCGATGACTTCATATGGGTCTGGCAGGAAGGTTGTGTCCAGCTTCCCTTGTTTCTGGTCTCTTTTCAGCAGGACGGTGTCTCCGGGCATGATGTTGCACTCAGTCGCTCCTCGTTTCTGGTCAGCATTCAACTTTGAAAGTCCTTTCCTTTCAGCGTCACGGTCTTGGACTTTTTGGTCAATGTAGTCGCTGGGCAACTGGGGAATCTTTGTTCGGATTTTGCGTCCAAACAGTAATTCTCCTGGGCTCTTTCCAGTTGAAGGATGTGGAGATGCTCTGTATACTTGCAAGTATTTCAGAATTTCATCCTTCCAGTCTTTTCCCTCTGCTTGTGCGATCTTCATTCTCTTCAGAAGCGATTCATTTTGGCGTTCAACTTCACCGTTTGCTTGCGGCCATCTTGGTGTAACTCTGATGTGTTTGGCTCCAATGTCTTTCATGTAGTCTGCGAAGACTTCAGATTTGAACTGCGGCCCATTGTCAGAGTGTATTGTGAGCGGCATTCCATGTCTGGCGAATATTGTCTTTAACACTGCCACAGTCTTTTCAGCTGTTATAGATTTCATGATGGCAATCTCGTAGTACCGGCTGTAGTAATCAATGACTACAAGTACTGAGTGTCCTGATGGCAGCGGTCCTAGGAAGTCCATGGCTAGGTCTTCCCATGGTGCGTTTGGTAGTTTGGTGCTCTTCACTGGTTCAGGCGGGTTAGCTCGGCTTACCAGTTGGCAGCCATGGCAGGTCTTGCAGTATTTCTCGGCTTGTTTCTCCATGCCGGGCCACCAAACTTTGGTTCTTAGGTTCTGTTTTGTTCCAACTATACCCATATGTCCTTCATGGGCTAGTGTCAGAATGCGAGGTCTCAATGTTTTGGGGATCACAATGCGGGAACCTCTCAGCACTATGTTGCCAACAGTACACAGTTCATGGCTCACAGCGGCGTACAGCTTGTCACAATTGTGCCACTGTCCTGTCTCTATGCATTGTCTGACTGTCTCCAGCTCGTCGTCTTCAGCTGATGCTTTTTCAATTTCAGCCGGTGTCACAGCACATGGCGTTGCGTTGTTTGTGACGAATCTGACGTGTTCTTCAGCTTCTTCAGAAACGTTTGAGAATGGTGGAGGGGTCTGGGTAGGCAAGAGTCTGGACAATGGATCAGCAATGTTGGCTTTTCCTGGGATGTACACGACTCGGAATTGGTAGGCTTGGAGTCGAAGTACCCATCTCTCGATCCGAGCACTTGGTTTCGAGCGGGGGCCAAAGATGGTCTGGAGAGGTTTGTGGTCTGTGAGAAGATCAAAGTTCAGTCCGTATATGTAGGGATGAAATTTCTCGCATCCCCAGACGATTGCAAGAGCCTCTTTTTCTGTCTGCGAATATCTCTTCTCTACAGCGGTCAGACTTCGACTTGCATAGCTGATGACTCTGGCTCCTTCTTTCTGTCTCTGGACTAGAACTGCACCTAATCCAACTGGCGAAGCATCACAGATGATTTGAGTTGGCGCCTTGGGATCATAGTAGCCTAATGTCTTTGCACTACCTAGGGCTTCTTTCAGTGACTTGAATGCTTCTTTCTGCTCTGGGCCAAAATGAAACTTTTCAGCTTTTCTGGTCAGCCTGCGTAGGGGCTCAGTCAATGTCGCGAAGTTTGGGATAAAACGTGCGCAGTAGTTTGCTAGCCCAAGGAAACTCCTCACTTCACTGATGTTCTGTGGCTCACGGGCGTTGATCACAGCTTCAACCTTATCCTTTGCAGGGTCAAGGCCTTTGGCAGTCAGCTTGTGTCCGAGGAACTCAATCTCGTCTTTTCTGAAATGGCACTTGTCCGGATTCAGTGTTAAACCTGCATCTTGGAGTCTGTGGAGTGTCTGCTGCAGTCGCTCATCATGCTGCTTTCTGTCTGGCGCATGTTTGATGATGTCATCTGAGAGATTGGCCACACCAGGGATGCCTTGTAACACCTGTGCTATTTCATGTTGGTATATCTCACTTGCTGCATTGATGCCCATCACCAATCGCTTATACCTGTAAAGTCCACAGTGTGTAACGAAGGTAGTGATGTCTCGTGAGTCTGGGTGTAGCTCCAGCTGGTGGTAGCCCATCTTCAGATCCAGTTTTGTGAAGACTCTACTTTCAGCCATGTCTTGCAGTAGCTCTTCAACTGTTGGTATTGGATGGCGTTCTCTCTGAACGGCCTCATTGACACGTCGCATGTCCACACACATACGGATGTCACTGTTGGCTTTCGGCACGATCACTACCGGGCTTACCCAGGGAGTAGGCTTCTCCACGGGCTCGATGATGTCACTGTTGAGAAGTTCTTTGATCTTGGCCTCTACCTTGGTTCTGAGTCCAAATGGTGTTCGTCGTACTGGTTGTGCGACTGGCTTTATCTTGGGGTCTACAGTGAGCTCGACTTGGCATCCTTGTAGCTTTCCAAACCCTGTGAACAGTGGTTTGAACTTAGTCTTGATGTCTTTGTTCTCATCTGCTGACACGTTCTGAACATTCAGTCCGATATGAAGTACATTTAGCTCCATGCTAGTTTTTCTGCTAAGCAGCGGGTCTGCATCTTCTCTGATCACAATGAAGTCGGCTATAGCTTTGTTTTCACCAGCACACACTTCTGCTTCAAAACAACATACTGTCTTTAGTGGTGTAGTTGATGTGTAGGGGTACAGCTTTTTGGTGCATTTCTTGATTTTGTGTTCTATGTTCTTTGACTTCAGTTCTGACCACAGTTTTTCACTGATGATGTTGATGTCGCATCCGGAATCAACAATACAGTCAACAGGCACACCTCCTACTTGGATAGTGAGTTTACTGTCTCTGACGGTAGTCTCCCTAGTCATGAATACATGGACCGTCTCTTCATCGCTTTCTGATTCTGAGTTTTCTGCGTCAAGCTGATTCACTCGATTTCTGTTTCCTCTACTTTGCTGTCTACCTTCCTCTTGGTTCTTATTTTTCCGTGGTCTAGCATCTCGATGATCTGTCCTTTCTCTCTTAGATCTAGAACGGCACATTTTTTGGAAGTGATTTGCTCCACCACATTTGCGACATATTTTGCCTCTGGCAGGGCAACTTGGGTTATTGCCATAGTGATCAGTATTACCACATCTATAGCACTCACCTTTGCTTGACTTGTTTTTGTGACTGTTCGTTTTACTATTAGTGTGTATTCTGGCCACTGCTCCATTTCCACCCGAATGATCTTGTTTCATCTGTCTAGCTTGTTCATCTACGGCTTCATGTGTTGCTGCAATCTTGAGAGTCTTTGCTAAATCTAGTTCATCTCCCTGTTCTAGCAGTTTGCGTCGCAATCTGTCAGATTTCACTGTTTGCACAACTTGATCTTTGATCTGGTCTTCTATATTATCGAACTCACAACCATCTGCGTTCAGTCTCAGTCTACCCACGAATTGAGCAACAGTTTCCGTGTCATTCTGGGTTAGTTTTCTGAAATGGTGTCGCTGAAATGTCTTGTTTGGTTTCACTTTGAAGTGTGTTGTCAGCGCCGTCACTGCTTCGTCATATTCTGTTGCTGTTCCTTTGTCTGGAAGATTTGCAAAAATGTCTCTCACCTCCTTGCCTGCCGTATATAGCAAGAGTGCTCTACGTTGTTGCCTCACGTTGTCTGTACTGTCCTCGTTGACAAATAAACCAACACTGTCTGCATAGGCTTCGAACTCTTCTATCCACGAAGTCCACTTGATGCCAAGAGTTTGTGCGTCACCTACCGCTTCAAACGCTTGTGGTCGACCTAGAAGGTTTATACTCGTCGCCATTGTCTTATCTGTATCTTGTGTGTATGTATGCGTGGATGATTGGTGTTGTTATCATGTGCTACCATTCAAATTGCACAGACACTTGGTAATATTTACACCGGTTTAATCCACCATCTTGATCCAGATATCACGTCACGCTTCCTGTGACCTTTGACTCTTTATAGTAGTTATTTCCCTTGTATTACTATCTAGGTATAGACACGACATGGAGCAAGAATGATTGTAGATTTCTTAAGCAGTGTGGTACCGCACATGACTGAAGGGACATGTTAAATATGTCAGTGAAGAGGCTAGATAGTTGGACTGCACACTTCCTCAAAAGCTCTGGTGAGGCGTTGTCAGGGCCAGAAGCTTTTCTCATTTTCAGACGACTGAAGTGGCGTCTGACTTCATTTTCTTGGACTATGAAAGGGGGAGTGGGGGTGATTTTGGGTGCGGCCACGTCGGAAGTAGACAATGGTTTGTCAAACCTGGAGTAGAATGCGTTCAGTTTCTCAAGAAATACTTAAAAGCTTGACTATTCCCGATAAAGCCACAAATCTCCTTATTTGTGACTCCATCATTCATATGATTATTGCAAAATGCTTATCCAGGATACCCCCACAAGCCGCACGGCACCCCTCGTACTCAAAATACGTTTGAAATATGTCCTGGGCGTGACTGTCGAACATTTTGGTATTTGGCTCTCAAAAATTCCTTTGTTTTCGAAATTTGAAAGTTCATATTAGCATCAGTCCCTGTCCCTACCGTCCTGTGTCAATCGACACATTCCATTACAAAAGAAGTTTCTGCATTATCGAGTGGCCTCGACTTCCATCCTGCCTGCTGGGGAAAAATCACCACTTTGATAACGGCGTTTTGCCCTCAAACAACGATTTGCTAGAGATATCTGATTGATTTTAAGTTTCGCTTATTGATGACGTCCCTACCTTCATGCCAGACATCGACCTGTGCAACAGTACGATCCACCCAATGCCAGACACACCGTGTGTCCAGCAGAAAACTTTAAACCTGTACACCATGGACGTCCTCATCGAGAATTCTGAAAGATAACATTAACTCCTTTAAAAAAACAACAACAACGTACAGTTACCGAGATTTGAAAAAAACAAAATATTATCATTCTTCCACTGGGTAAACAACAATTTCTTAACTCAATGCCAGTTCCTGAACTTCCAGCACTGTAGGGTATACTCTGACCATCAGGTGGAGTGTCGCCGCTCTTTCACTGTCACTGGACCCCCCCACCCCCACCCCCCCGTACCCCTCTCCCCCCTCAAGCAATACAGTTATACTGAAAAGCAATGCGTATTGTGGAGATGGTTATTTCAGCTTTAAGAAGTTTTTCCCTCCAGGAACAGCAAGTGGTACTTAAAACAGTTTGGAACTTTTTGGAATATCTGTCACGGTTTCTATTGTTTGTGGGTGAATTTCAGAGAGAGAGAGAGAGAGAGGAGAGAGAGAGAGAGAGAGAGAGAGAGAGAGAGAGAGAGAGCAACAACGGAAACGGCTTCCAGGTTGGTGTCCACGATGACGGCAGTCGAGGTGTTAATAAACTTTCTGTGGCAATATCCACAGTTTTCCCCCCAACATGGAATGAGTAGTGTTTACATTAACATTAATCTTCGTTCCACTTCCAGTTCTTCCTTTGGTTCTCTCGTGAGTTCATTTATCCTACACGCGCGTGTGTGTGTTTGTGTGTATACTAGTGTGCATCTGCGTGCATGTGTGTGTGTGTGTGTGTGTGTGTGTGTGTGTGTGTGATTGTAATGTCAAATATATATTTTAGATTTTTAATACCACCAGTGAGCTAATCTATTTTCATATTGACTGTTTCTGTGTTTCATGTATGTTGTAAATTATGATCCTATAATACGTTCTGTTGTTAACTATTTGTGAATTTATGCAGTATATTCGTTGTCAAATATCCATTCTATTTTTAGTGTAACGCATTGTAGCTACTGTATGAACGATGTCAAGAAAACATCTGGAGCACATGTAGTGTTACACACACACACACACACACACATATATATATATATATTTTTTTTTTTAACAGAAGTGCACACGCACATACATACGCACAAGCGTGCGCGCGCGCGCACACACACACACACACACACACACACAAGCGTGTACGTGTGCGCCAGGCTGTAAAGTTATATTGACATTCTGCAAATACAACCAAAGACATGACCCCTCATTTTCTGTAAACAAATACAACCAAAGACAGACATGATTACACACGACATTCTTGGTATATTCTATTGTATTGACCTGATAATTTGTTATCATCGAAAGAGAAATAACAGTAACACGCACGCAAACACACACACACAAACACACACACACACACACACACACACACACACACACACACACACACACACACACACACACACACACAGCGGACGCATCTAGTTTTGTACTCAGTAACAGAAGTAAGCTGGCTCACGCTACTGATCATTTCGAGCTTTTGGAAAGCCTTAATATTACCAAACAAAGAGACGAAGAACATGAAAAAAACAAACTAACAAACAAAAAACTGCATCCAGTCTGCACGCAACGAGGAAGAGTTTCCGAATGAACCAGTCAGCATGGTACAACAGTTCAGGTGGAAGAACTGCATTGAGGATTTGCTCTGATCTGATGATCTGTAGTTACAGGTTGTTCCCATGTCTTGACGAAATACAACAAATGTATCATGTTGAGGTATTACACAGATAGGAAGTAAGAATGTACATTATTATTATTTTTTTTAATCGTGTAAATTTCTAGTTCACGAACTAAAATCACATATACATGAGTTTATGTTGAAGACTACACATAGTGTTGCAATGAACACACTGATAACAACAACCAAGACAATTATAAACGCGCGCGCGTGCGTGTGTGTGTGTGTGATTAGTATTTCTTTTTGGATGTGCTCTCTCTCTCTCTCTCTCTCTCTCTCTCTCTCTCTCTATGCTGGTGATTGTAGACATCAAAATTCAGTATTCATTTTCACATTTGAATGTTATCATTAAAAAATGGTCAAAAGATTGGAAAGGAGGAAGAGATGCGTGAGTTGGGATATATGGTGAACATGAATTCTTAACCGTCCGCCGCACTGACAGTAGAATCAATACTGTACCTCATCATGGCTATGATCAGAAGCACTGACAGTAGAATCAATACTGTACCTCATCATGGCTATGATCAGAAGCACTGACAGTAGAATCAATACTGTACCTCATCATGGCTATGATCAGAAGCACTGACAGTAGAATCAATACTGTACCTCATCATGGCTATGATCAGAAGCACTGACAGTAGAATCAATACTGTACCTCATCATGGCTATGATTAGAAGCACTGACAGTAGAATCAATACTGTACCTCATCATGGCTATGATCAGAGGCCAGTGCTCATTGTCTGCAATCGTACTGTGATCACAATTCTTTTGGTAGAAGTCTAGGCATTTCCCACGAACCCTGTCGGAACGGCCATGGAGAATGACAACACTGACAGTTTGAATGATCCATATAAGCTACAGCACATCCGTTCCAAACCAACAGCAAAATAAAGCGGGAAGCACATTCCTGGCCTACACATTAACTCAACGCGCTGGTCAGACAGTGAGAACCTACCAGCTGCTACACGAAAAAAACAAAATCAGCAAATAACCAAATAGGTAAAAAGAATGGAACATACAAGGCATGTAATTAAAGAAAAGAAATTTTGGCCACAGGCAGCAAACCACAGCCACCCTCTCCCCCCTAGCCCCCTCCTCCACATCCCCCCACTCACTCCCACTCCCACACATTCTCACCCACAATGACACACGAGCATTCGTTACGTGCTTTTCAGGGACACGTAAAGCAGCATCCGGCCAAATTACGCGCGCGCGTGTAGCCACAGTTTGCCAAAAATCTTATAATCATTCTACAAATGTTTTCATTCCATTACATGTTGGAATTCACCCATCTGGCTGGTTGTTCTGTCAATCTGTTGTGCCGAGAGAGAATGGGACTGAGAGAGAGAGAGAGAGAGAGAGAGAGAGAGAGAGCATTCCAATAAATGAGTGGAATCAGACTGAAATATTGTGCGCTGTACCGTTAATTCCTCGCAAAACGATCAATTCACGCGCACTTCATTTGGGTCAAGCTGGTTGTCAAGCGAGCCAGTATAATCTCCCTCGGCAGAGAGACAGAGACATAGACAGACATGGAGAGGAGGGAGAGAGGTTGAAACTGAATTTGTTTTACACACACTGCATGGCCGCAGTTAACAGCGGGTTGGGTGGGGAATGAGGCTCAGGTTGAACAAAATACTGTCATCATTATCATCATATTATTGTTGTTGTTTAAACCCCAGCCGACCACACGGGGCCACGTCAGGGCTGAAAACACCGGCAGTATCGATCCCTTAGAACATGAAAAGATGCAAAACCTTGAAAAGAAAATGAAATTTAGACTCATGTGCTATCTCATTCATGCACATAAACCATGGAAAGCGGGCATGCGAGCGAGCGAGCGAGCGAGAGAGAGAGAGATCAGGTTCCATTCCTGGATGCTAAAAAGTAAAGCAGTCCAGTCAGAACTCCAAAGCCTGGAAAGGCAGGGAAAGGAAGGGAAAGGCAGGGAAAGGAAGGGAAAGGCAGGGAAGGGAAAGGCAGGGAAAGGAAGGGAAAGGAAGGGAAAGGCAGGGAAAGGAAGGGAAAGGAAGGAAAAGGAAAGGAAGGGACAGGAAGAGAAAGGAAGGGAAAGGAAGAGAAAGGAAGGGAAAGACAGGAAAAGGAAGGGAAAGACAGGGAAAGGAAGGGAAAGACAGGGAAAGACAGGAAAAGGAAGGGAAAGACAGGAAAAGGAAGGGAAAGACAGGAAAAGGAAGGGAAAGGCAGGGAAAGGAAGGGAATGGAAGGGAATGGAAGGGAAAGGAAGGGAAAGACAGGAAAAGGAAGGGAAAGGAAGGGAAAGGAAGGGAATGGAAGGAAAAGGAAGGGAAAGGAAGGGAAAGGAAGGAAAAGGAAGGGAAAGGAAGGGAAAGGAAGGAAAAGGAAGGGAAAGGAAGGGAAAGGCAGGGAATGGAAGGAAAAGGAAGGGAAAGGAAGGAAAAGGCAGGGAAAGGAAGGGAAAGGCAGGGAAACAGGGAAAGGAAGGGAAAGGAAGGGAAAGACAGGGAAGGGAAAGGCTTGAGAGAAAAAGGAGAAGACGGAGAGAGGAGAAAGACAGGAGAAATCAGGTCATTCGTACAACACCCACACTGATGATGGTTGTTTTTCTTCTTCTTGTTTTGTTATCTTTTTTTTACCCCATCATCTGCACCATTTCAGATGCAACACTGCTCATCAGCTCAGAGGGAGGAAGGTGGCAGAATGGTTAAGACGCTCAGCTGCCAATACAGAAAGTCCGTGAGGGTGTGGGTTCGAATCCCGCTCTCGCCCTTTCTCCAAAGTTTGACTGGAAAATCAACTGAGCGTCTAACCGAGACGAGAAACCGAGGCCCCCGTATGCAGCATGCACCTGGCGCAGTGAAAAAGAACCCATGGCAACAAACGTGTTGTCTTCTGGCCAGATTATGTAAACAGAAATCCACTCTGATAGGTGTGGATCGTCCGTCGGGATCGACGAGGACCATCTAGTCATCCTGGGGATGGGTGGGTTGGGCTCTCTGGGTGCGCAGATGACTGGTCAGGCCAATCCGCGTCCGGAAGGTTCTGACGCAGTGTGGACAGGGGATGGTGGCGGCTGTCGGGGACTTGCTGGCACTGCTTTTTCCTGGCCTGTCTGCGTTGCTCTGCTGCAGCGATTCTGTTGGCCTCACAGGATTTGGCACCTTTGTGGACAGCTGAACGCCACTTTGGTCTATCCATTGCATTCAGCTCCCATGTGTCGTGGCTGATGTTGAAGGCCTTCAGAGAAGCTTTCAGAGTGTCTTTGAAGCGCTTCTTTTGGCCTCCATGGGAGCGTTTGCCATGTTGGAGTTCGCCGTACAGCAGTTTCTTGGGGAGCCGGTGGTCTGGCATGCGAACTACATGGCCTGCCTAGCGCAGCTGGGCCTGCATCAAGATGGTGTAGATGCTGGGCAAGTTTGCACGAGTGAGCACCTCTGTGTCAGGGATCTTCTCTTGCCACTTTGTGCCGAGAAGTTTTCTGAGGCTGGTGGTGTGGAGGTGGTTCGGCTTTTTGGCGTGGCGTTTGTAGACCGTCCATGATTCACATCAATAGAGCAGTGTGGTGAGAACTATGGCCTTGTATACTTTGAGCTTCATCTCCAGGGTGATGCCTCTCCTGTTCCAAACGTTCTTATGGAGTCTGCCGAAGGCAGCGCTGGCTTTGGTGAGTTTGGCATTCACCTCGTCGTCGATGACAACTGTGCGAGAGAGTGTACTGCCCAGGTATGTGAACTTGTCCACCGCGTTCAGTCGTTGCCAGTTGATGAAGATGTTTGGTTCAACGTAAGGCTTTCCTGGAGCTGGCTGGCGCATCACCTCAGTCTTCTTTGTGCTGATTGTGAGGCCAAAGTTGTCACAGGCAGCAGAGAACTTGTCGACACTGTGTTGCATGTCAGCTTCGGAGGCAGCGTTGAGAGCGCAGTCATCAGCAAACAGGAAGTCGTTGACGGTGTCTGTCCTCACCTTGGTTTTTGCTTGAAGCCTCCTGAGGTTGAAGAGTGAGCCATCTGTGCGGTACCTGATGCCAATGCCTGCGTCAGTGTCTCTGAAGGCATCTGTCAGCATGGCTGAAAACATGAGACTGAACAGGGTGGGGGCAAGAACACACCCTTGCTTGACTCCGTTGGAGACAGGGAATGGTTCTGAAGTCTCTCTGTTGTCTTGGACTTGGGCCAGCATCCCATCGTGTAGTTGCCGTATGATAGTGATGAACTTTCTGGGACATCCGTACTTCGCCATGATTCTCCAAAGGCCATCTCTGCTAACAGTTTCGAAGGCCTTGGTCAGATCGACATAGGTGGAGTAAAGGTCGGCGTTCTGTTCCTGACACTTCTCCTGGAGCTGCCTGGCAGCAAACACCATGTCGATAGTCACACTGGCTCTCTCGTAGGAGACCTTGCTCAAGGTGCGCTATGAGACGGTTGAGTAGCACTCTGGCCAGAGTCTTGCCTGTGACGGACAGCAGGGATATTCCACGATATTTGTCACAGGCCTGACGATTTCCTTTGCGCTTGTACAGGTGTATGATGGAAGCGTCTTTGAAGTCCTGTGGAACTGCCTCATGCTGCCAGATGAGCTGGAACAGCTGATGAAGCTTCTCAGTCAGCGCCATACCACCTTCTTTGTAGACCTCAGCTGGAATGGAGTTTGAGCCAGAGGCTTTGCCATTGGATAGCAGACGGATAGCTTTCTGCGTCTCCTCCAAAGTTGGAATGGCATCCAACGACTCACTGACTGGCACCTGGGGGAGTCGGTCGATGGCTTCATCATTGATGGTGGAGGGGCGGTTCAGTACACTGTCAAAGTGTTCAGCCCATCTCTCAAGGATCCCGTCTTGTCAGTGATTAGGGTAGAACCATCAGCACTGAGTAGTGGAGCAGATCCGGAGGTGGTGGGACCGTAGACTTCTTTCAGGCCGTTATAGAAGTTCTTCATGTCGTTCCTGTCTGCAAAGCCCTGGATCTCATCAGCTTTGTTGCTCAACCAGGAATCCTGCCTCTGCCGCAGCTTCAGCTGGATGGTGCTGCGTGCGCTCTTCAGTATGTCTTTCTTTGACTGTGACTTGGGATCTTCAATGTGGGCTCTGTAGGCTTGGCGTTTGTCTTCCAGCAGCTGCTTGATCTCAGTGCAGTTCTCATCAAACCAGTCTGTGCTTTCTGACAGAAGGCCCCAGGCACTCCATGGCAGTGTTGTACACCGTCTCATGCAGTGCGCCCCATACTGCCTTCACATTCTGGTTGTCCAGCACGGTGGACTCAAGGCGTTCCTCCATGGTGTCAGCAAAGCTCTGCTTGATGTTGCCTAGCTCCAGCTTGTTGACATTCAGGCGTTTGGGTGCTTTCATGCCCTGAGGACGTCTCTTGGGCTGGATGCGGAGGTTGAGCTTGGAGACGATAAGGCGGTGGTCTGTCCAGCACTCGGCGCCACACATGGCCCTCGTGACTCGTACGTCCTGCCTGTCCCTCTTCCTGACGATGACAAAGTCGATGAGATGCCAATGCCCAGAGCGAGGATGCATCCATGACGTCCTGTTACGGGTAGGGAGGCAGAAGATGGTGTTTGTAATACGAAGGTTGTGCTCAGCACATGTCTGGAGAAGTAGTTGGCCATTGCTGTTACAGTTACCAACCCCATGCTTCCCAATCACGCCTTCCCAGGAGGTGCTGTCACAACCAACTCTCGCGTTAAAGTCACCAAGAATGATGAGCTTGTCTGCGTTGGGAACAGTGGTGATGACAGCGTTCAGGTCCTCGTAGTACTTGTCCTTGATCTCATCTGGGTTGGTTATGGTGGGCGTGTAGGCACTGACAATGGTGGTAAACTTCTTCCCGTTGCATATAGGGAGTTTCATCGTCATCAGGCGATCGTTCACTCCTTTTGGGGGGCCAGCCAGCATGCCAACGAGGGTTGTCTTCACTGCAAAGCCAACTCCAGCCTCACGTCTCTCCTCAGGTCCGCGACCACTCCAAAAGAAGGTGTAGCCTGCGCCTCCCTCACAGAGTTCGCCTTCTTCTGCCAATCTGGTCTCACTTAAGGCAGCGATGTCGATGTTGTACCTGGCTAATTCACTCGCAATGAGTGCTGTGCGTCTCTGTGGTCTGGCTGAGTCGCCTCTGTCCAGAAGTGTACGCACGTTCCATGTGGCAATGGTCAATGGGGTGCTCCTTGTTTTCTTCTTTCTTTCCTTTGTGTGTCGACCGCTTGAGTAGGGTCCCCGTCAGCCGCGGTATGCTGACTAGGGTGGTGTGGAGCAGGCAATGTTTAGGGCACCTTTCTAGCCCCTTCTTCATGCCATGGAGGTGAGCAGTGCTGTCCTGAAGAGGGCTGCTCAGTCGCTTAGGGGGCTGCCGATCTCCACCGCTGCTCCAGTCGGTGAAAAACGACCCTATGGCCTGAGCCGCCTGTGTGCAGGTCCGCGGCTACGACTGCCAGTGTACCCACACCTGTCGCTTCGTCGCTCGCCTGTCGCCACAGGGCTTGGGGAAAATGATGGTATGGGATGAAGGATGACTGATGACTTGCGCGATGACTTTGTTTATTTTGAGGAGGAGTTGCGCACCGTCGACCTCACTCTATTGTCCGAGACTGTCTGTATCCAGTGGCAAGACAAGGTCAAGACGACTGGAGATGGAAACGGATGCAGTGGATGACCAGGATGTCCTATGTGCCTCATCCTGCCCTCAGCACTCCACAGTGCTCTGCTGCAACCACCTTCCTCTCCGTTGAACCATGACGGTTTCTTCCGCAGAGTCCGCTGGATCCAGTCTTCACATGCTTGGGCAGACAAGCCCTATCTCACTGAGGGTTTGAGACCTGTCGGCTACCCTCACCTAGTTTAGCCAGCCTGTCAAAGCCGTTGCCCGGGGGTTGGGCGCTGCCGCATGCTAGCAGCTTCTAGGACCCATAGGTGAGAGCTGGGTGCCGGTGGGGACCAAAAGAGTACGAACCACTCCCGGAAGAGTGTGACAAGCTTCCCCTCTAGAGGTACTACCCCTCCCGTGCACCCCCTAACCCCACTCTGATAGGTACACAAATACGTAAGTATGCACTCAAGGCCTGACAAGCGCGTTGGGCTATGTGGTATAGCGTATATGGATTTGTCCGAAAGCAGTGACGCCTCCTTGAGAAACTGAAACTGATTCGAGGACACTAACCACTGAACCACCTACTGACAATTATCGCTCAGTCACGGAGCAAGACTGTGCCATCGGTTCTTCCAGAGTGGAGACAGCCACCACGTCGGTCGCTGCCATACGAAGGACTTGACTGCATTTTGATATACTTGTTTATTTCATGTATTCACTTCATTTTATTCTAAGTTCATGCTTTACTTCCTAGGGTAGGCCATCAAAGCCTGATGAAAACTGAAAGAAAACTGAAACATTCCCTGGTTAGTTTCGGTGAGTGGTGTTTTGGGGATGGGGGAGGGGGGGGGGGGGGTGACGAGCTACATGAAGAGGACCCACACTGAGTGGTGTGTTCGGATGGGGGGTGGGGTGGGGGTGGGGTGGGGGGTGATTTGAGCTACATGAAGAGGACCCACACTGAGTGGTGTGTTCGGATGGGGGGTGGGGTGGGGGTGGGGTGGGGGATGATTTGAGCTACATGAAGAGGACCCACACTGAGTGGTGTGTGGGGATGGGGGGTGGGGTGGGGGTGGGGTGGGTGGTGATTTGAGCTACATGAAGAGGACACACACTGAGTGGTGTGTGGGGATGGGGGGTGGGGTGGGAGGTGACTTGAGGTGCATGAAGAGGACACACACTGGACGTGGTGTGGGTTTGTGATAATGTCCGCCATTCATCGTTTCCGTTAGACCTGTGGTAAGACACTGATGACTACGGTCATTCATCGTTTCCGTTAGACCTGTGGTAAGACACTGGTGACTACGGTCATTCATCGTTTCCGTTAGACCTGTGGTAAGACACTGGTGACTACGGTCAGTATCCGCCATTCATCGTTTCCGTTAGACCTGTGGTAAGACACTGGTGACTACGGTCATTCATCGTTTCCGTTAGACCTGTGGTAAGACACTGGTGACTACGGTCATTCATCGTTTCCGTTAGACCTGTGGTAAGACACTGGTGACTACGGTCAGTATCCGCCATTCATCGTTTCCGTTAGACCTGTGGTAAGACACTGGTGACTACGGTCATTCATCGTTTCCGTTAGACCTGTGGTAAGACACTGATGACTACGGTCATTCATCGTTTCCGTTAGACCTGTGGTAAGACACTGGTGACTACGGTCATTCATCGTTTCCGTTAGACCTGTGGTAAGACACTGATGACTACGGTCATTCATCGTTTCCGTTAGACCTGTGGTAAGACACTGGTGACTACGGTCAGTATCCGCCATTCATCGTTTCCGTTAGACCTGTGGTAAGACACTGGTGACTACGGTCATTCATCGTTTCCGTTAGACCTGTGGTAAGACACTGATGACTACGGTCATTCATCGTTTCCGTTAGACCTGTGGTAAGACACTGATGACTACGGTCATTCATCGTTTCCGTTAGACCTGTGGTAAGACACTGGTGACTACGGTCAGTATCCGCCATTCATCGTTTCCGTTAGACCTGTGGTAAGACACTGGTGACTACGGTCATTCATCGTTTCCGTTAGACCTGTGGTAAGACACTGGTGACTACGGTCATTCATCGTTTCCGTTAGACCTGTGGTAAGACACTGGTGACTACGGTCAGTATCCGTCATTCATCGTTTCCGTTAGACCTGTGGTAAGACACTGGTGACTACGGTCAGTATCCGCCATTCATCGTTTCCGTTAGACCTGTGGTAAGACACTGATGACTACGGTCATTCATCGTTTCCGTTAGACCTGTGGTAAGACACTGGTGACTACGGTCAGTATCCGTCATTCATCGTTTCCGTTAGACCTGTGGTAAGACACTGGTGACTACGGTCATTCATCGTTTCCGTTAGACCTGTGGTAAGACACTGGTGACTACGGTCATTCATCGTTTCCGTTAGACCTGTGGTAAGACACTGGTGACTACGGTCAGTATCCGCCATTCATCGTTTCCGTTAGACCTGTGGTAAGACACTGATGACTACGGTCATTCATCGTTTCCGTTAGACCTGTGGTAAGACACTGGTGACTACGGTCATTCATCGTTTCCGTTAGACCTGTGGTAAGACACTGATGACTACGGTCATTACCCGCGAGACTCGTTGTCCAAATGATGACATTCAAACGGTCACCTGTAGTTTAACCATATCCATCATCACCGGTATTGATTGCACTGCGCGTTTTCGCCGTTGTGTGTGTGTGTGTGTGTGTGTGTGTGTGTGTGTGTGCGCGCGCGCGGGCGCGCGCGCGTGCGTGTGTGTGCGTGCGTGTGTGCGTTTATGAGAGAGAAAGAGAGAGAGAACTCGGAACTCCGAAATTTTAATGTAAGGTCACCAACCTGTATAGTATATATGTGGAAGCGCGTGCGCGCGCGAACACACACACTCACACACACAAACACACACACACACACATGACATGAGCGAAACACTGAGCAGAATGAACAATGATTAATAAGGGCATACAGATGATGTAACTAAAAAGAAAATAATGAGTCACGGTCGTAAGAGAGAAGGGGAAAGGAGAGGAACAGAGACAGAGCTTCAGTTTTTGGTTTAAAAAAAATGATTGTGGCTAGCTTAACAGTCCGTTAATGTATACAAAGTCCGTTGGAGACATTTTCAATGCACAATTCACGAGCACCAATTTCGCAAACACAGCAAGCTGTCTGCGTTCGTGGGTCGCAACTCCCAGGGCCTGTGTTCAAGACCAAATTCATGTCGCCTTCAGGCAAGTTACCTCTGACATGGCAGAGACCCGTGGGAACAGTTTACCTTGAAGGTTATCGTCGTATTCAAGACACGCGCATTGCACTCAAGCAGATAACCCCCAATCGTCTGTAATTAGAAATCCCAGTGACTCCCTTCCGCACCACTGTTCAGAGCTTTGTCAGAGAGTCACAGAGCTTTGTCAGAGTCAGAGCTTTGTCAGAGAGTCACAGAGCTTTGTCAGAGAGTCACAGAGCTATGTCAGAGAGTCACAGAGCTTTGTCAGAGAGTCATAGAGCTATGTCAGAGAGTCACAGAGCTATGTCAGAGAGAGAGTCACAGAGCTTTGTCAGAGTCACAGAGCTTTGTCAGAGAGAGAGTCACAGAGCTTTGTCAGAGTCACAGAGCTTTGTCAGAGAGTCACAGAGCTTTGTCAGAGAGTCACAGAGCTTTGTCAGAGCTTTGTCAGAGTCACAGAGCTTTGTCAGAGAGTCACAGAGCTTTGTCAGAGAGAGAGAGAGTCACAGAGCTTTGTCAGAGAGAGTCACAGAGCTTTGTCAGAGAGAGAGAGAGAGTCACAGAGCTTTGTCAGAGTCACAGAGCTTTGTCAGAGTCACAGAGCTTTGTCAGAGAGAGAGAGAGTCACAGAGCTTTGTCAGAGTCACAGAGCTTTGTCAGAGTCACAGAGCTTTGTCAGAGAGTCACAGAGCTTTGTCAGAGAGAGTCACAGAGCTTTGTCAGAGAGAGAGAGAGAGTCACAGAGCTTTGTCAGAGTCACAGAGCTTTGTCAGAGAGTCACAGAGCTTTGTCAGAGAGAGTCACAGAGCTTTGTCAGAGTCACAGAGCCTTGTCAGAGAGAGTCACAGAGCTTTGTCAGAGTCACAGAGCCTTGTCAGAGAGAGTCACAGAGCTTTGTCAGAGTCACAGAGCTTTGTCAGAGTCACAGAGCCTTGTCAGAGAGAGTCACAGAGCTTTGTCAGAGAGTCACAGAGCTTTGTCAGAGAGAGAGAGAGTCACAGAGCTTTGTCAGAGAGTCACAGAGCTTTGTCAGAGAGTCACAGAGCTTTGTCAGAGCTTTGTCAGAGTCACAGAGCTTTGTCAGAGTCACAGAGCTTTGTCAGAGAGAGAGAGAGTCACAGAGCTTTGTCAGAGAGAGTCACAGAGCTTTGTCAGAGTCACAGAGCTTTGTCAGAGAGAGTCACAGAGCTTTGTCAGAGTCACAGAGCTTTGTCAGAGAGAGTCACAGAGCTTTGTCAGAGTCACAGAGCTTTGTCAGAGAGAGTCACAGAGCTTTGTCAGAGAGAGTCACAGAGCTTTGTCAGAGTCACAGAGCCTTGTCAGAGTCACAGAGCCTTGTCAGAGAGAGAGTCACAGAGCTTTGTCAGAGAGTCACAGAGCTTTGTCAGAGTCACAGAGCTTTGTCAGAGAGAGAGAGAGTCACAGAGCTTTGTCAGAGTCACAGACCCTTGTCAGAGAGAGTCACAGACCTTTGTCAGAGTCACAGAGCTTTGTCAGAGAGAGTCACAGAGCTTTGTCAGAGTCACAGAGCTTTGTCAGACAGAGTCACAGAGCTTTGTCAGAGTCACAGAGCCTTGTCAGAGAGAGAGTCACAGAGCTTTGTCAGAGTCACAGAGCTTTGTCAGAGAGAGTCACAGAGCTTTGTCAGAGTCACAGAGCTTTGTCAGAGAGAGTCACAGAGCCTTGTCAGAGAGAGAGTCACAGAGCTTTGTCAGAGTCACAGAGCCTTGTCAGAGAGAGTCACAGAGCTTTGTCAGAGTCACAGAGCCTTGTCAGAGAGAGAGTCACAGAGCTTTGTCAGAGAGTCACAGAGCTTTGTCAGAGAGAGAGTCACAGAGCTTTGTCAGAGAGAGAGTCACAGAGCCTTGTCAGAGAGAGAGTCACAGAGCTTTGTCAGAGAGAGTCACAGAGCCTTGTCAGAGAGAGAGTCACAGAGCTTTGTCAGTCACAGAGCTTTGTCAGAGAGTCACAGAGCTTTGTCAGAGAGAGAGTCACAGAGCTTTGTCAGAGTCACAGAGCTTTGTCAGAGAGTCACAGAGCTTTGTCAGAGAGTCACAGAGCTTTGTCAGAGTCACAGAGCCTTGTCAGAGAGAGTCACAGAGCTTTGTCAGAGAGTCACAGAGCTTTGTCAGAGTCACAGAGCCTTGTCAGAGAGTCACAGAGCTTTGTCAGAGTCACAGAGCTTTGTCAGAGAGTCACAGAGCTTTGTCAGAGTCACAGAGCTTTGTCAGAGAGTCACAGAGCTTTGTCAGAGTCACAGAGCCTTGTCAGAGAGAGTCACAGAGCTTTGTCAGAGAGAGTCACAGAGCTTTGTCAGAGTCACAGAGCTTTGTCAGACAGAGTCACAGAGCTTTGTCAGAGTCACAGAGCCTTGTCAGAGAGAGTCACAGAGCTTTGTCAGAGTCACAGAGCTTTGTCAGAGAGTCACAGAGCTTGTCAGAGTCACAGAGCCTTGTCAGAGAGAGAGTCACAGAGCTTTGTCAGAGAGAGTCACAGAGCTTTGTCAGAGTCACAGAGCTTTGTCATACAGAGTCGCAGAGCTTTGTCAGAGTCACAGAGCCTTGTCAGAGAGAGTCACAGAGCAAACACAGCAAGCTGTCTGCGTTCTTGGGTCGCAACTCCCAGGGCCTGTGTTCAAGACCAAATTCATGTCGCCTTCAGGCAAGTTACCTCTGTATATATATATATATATATATATATATATATATATATATATATATATATATATACGTGTGTGTGTGTGTGTGTGTGTGTGTGTGTGTGTGTGTGTGCGTGCTCGAACATTCCTTACAGTTTGGCTGAACGACGGCTATTTATGGGTGATACTGTCGACGGGGATAATAATGACAGGAAAAATGAGGGGGGTGGGGGGGGGGGGAGGGGGGAGGGCTCATAAGAATTCGAAATCTTGTGAAGTGCATGACGGAGGTCTCGATTACGAGATGGTAATGAACATTATTGTGATGACAATAACATTGTCATAGTTTTTGCATTCTTGATGTTGACGAAGCTAGTGAAGTGATAATGAGAGTATGATGAAGGGTTCCTGGCCTATGGTCGTTGTCAACAGGATTGTAATCATCATCCGGATAATGCCCAAGGCCGCTGTTGACCGTTACCTGTTGTTGAGACGATAGTTCGGCTCTCTCTCTCTCTCTCTCTCTCACACACACACACACACACACACGCGCGCGCGCGCGCACACACTGACACGCGCATGACCACAGAGAGAGAGAGAGAGAGAGAGAGAGAGAGAAGACGAGACAAAATTCTTTATTTTCGAGGATAATAGGTAAGCACTGGTGCGCTTTGTTTTTCATCCAGTCCCTGCCCTGTTCAGGGCCTACATTACACAATGCTGGTAGTAGTAGTAGTGGTAGTAGTAATAGTAGTGGTGCTGGTGGTGGTGGTAGTAAGAGAGAGTATAAATCCGTGTGCTCTCCTGAATTTTCGCCAAACGTCACAGATTTCGAATGGGGCTGATGACTGGTTTTCCAATTATATGGTTGCTGGTTGATCAATTCTCTTTTACTCACTTTGATTTATTGCGTTTAGGAAGCAAGTGAAATGCTCTGAATTTTAAAAGGAAAAAAAACAGACTCACAGAGAAGCCAGGCCTACCCCCAAAAGGGAATTCGGCAAACTATTATAAACACTTTTATAACTCGGTAAATTCACTCTAATAAAAAATGATTTACGGGCTGACCGGGCCGAAATCCAACTGAGATAGCAGCAAAGATAACAAGGTCACTTGTTTCTGGTTTCACGTTCTGATATCAGGAAGTCAAAAAGTGTTCAAACATTTTCTTACACACTCAGCCGACGTTCATAAATTTCCTTTTTATGGCATCTGTGGAGCGTGAGTTACGTTCAAGTGGTGTGTGTACTTGAACGGCTTCAATATTACGATCACATCCGGCTGGGTTGAAACCTTAGTCATACGCATCTGACAAGACTGCAACAGTGGCATTCCGATGTTGATACTGACGACATCTTTGATATTCTCAGAGTATAAAACAAATTTGCATTTAATTACACAACAAGTTCTTCCTCAGAATTTAGCGACTTCAAAAAATTATAACACACGATTAACCAGACAGACAAATGACAAACACAAATTGAGAAAAAAAATGACATAACTGCAGTCAAAACGATATATGTATGTATGTATGTAGGTATGTATGTATATATATATATATATATATATATATATGTAAGAACAAATTTCCAGCAAGAGCATTCATGAGAGATTTTGTCAACTAACACCCCCACTCCTAACTACCACCACTCCCACCCTAGGTGCCAATCACCTGGGGAGGGAGCGGGGGTCAGGGGTCAGGCGAAAATTTTATCAGAACTTCTGTTTTTTTACGTTTTTTTTCCACATTGTATAGCAAACGACGAAATCAGAGCTTGGATTTGTTATCAAATGTAAATAAATGAATAGATAAATGAACAGATATATAATACGATCATCAAACAAACCGGAACGTTTTCTGAGGGACCAGTTAAAAGACGTTTAACGTTTTGATATCTTACCATTTCACTCATGATATACTGTTTGAGTTGCGCTACGATTGACTGTGTCCGTTCGAATGTTGTGGTAACCGGAAAAGAAATCATACTTAAGAAGTATTGAAAAGAACAATGCTTCAATGGCTGTCCAAAAAAGAAGCCCCATCGATTATTTGAATAAACATGAACTTTCTTTTAGATAGATAGATAGATAGATAGATAGATAGATAGATAGATAGATAGATATTTAACCACCGTCACATAAAAAGGCAGCTAGAGTACAGTATATTACGAGCTTCAGCTTCTCTCAACTGTCTAAATGCGGAACAGAGACAGTGAGGAAGGGAGGGAGGGAGGGGTGATGGAGGTGTGGGGAACAGAGGGAGGGAGGGGTGATGGAGGTGTGGGGAACAGAGGGAGGGAGGGGTGATGGAGGTGTGGGGAACAGAGGGAGGGAGGGAGGTGTGTTGGAGGTGTGGGGAACAGAGGGAGGGAGGGGTGATGGAGGTGTGGGGAACAGAGGGAGGGAGGGAGGGGTGATGGAGGTGTGGGGAACAGAGGGAGGGGTGATGGAGGTGTGGGGAACAGAGGGAGGGAGGGGTGATGGAGGTGTGGGGAACAGAGGGAGGGAGGGGTGTTGGAAGTGTGGGGAACAGAGGGAGGGAGGGGTGTTGGAGGTGTGGGGAACAGAGGGAGGGAGGGAGGGGTGATGGAGGTGTGGGGAACAGAGGGAGGGAGGGAGGGGTGATGGAGGTGTGGGGAACAGAGGGAGGGAGGGGTGTTGGGGGTGTGGGGAACAGAGGGAGGGAGGGAGGGGTGTTGGAGGTGTGGGGAACAGAGGGAGGGAGGGGTGTTGGAGGTGTGGGGAACAGAGGGAGGGAGGGAGGGGTGTTGGAGGTGTGGGGAACAGAGGGAGGGAGGGGTGATGGAGGTGTGGGGAACAGAGGGAGGGAGGGAGGGGTGTTGGAGGTGTGGGGAACAGAGGGAGGGAGGGAGGGGTGATGGAGGTGTGGGGAACAGAGGGAGGGAGGAAGGGGTGATGGAGGTGTGGGGAACAGAGGGAGGGAGGGGTGATGGAGGTGTGGGGAACAGAGGGAGGGAGGGAGGTGTGTTGTAGGTGTGGGGAACAGAGGGAGGGAGGGGTGATGGAGGTGTGGGGAACAGAGAGAGGGAGGGAGGGGTGTTGGAGGTGTGGGGAACAGAGGGAGGGAGGGAGGGGTGTTGGAGGTGTGGGGAACAGAGGGAGGGAGGGGTGATGGAGGTGTGGGGAACAGAGAGAGGGAGGGAGGGGTGTTGGAGGTGTGGGGAACAGAGGGAGGGAGGGAGGGGTGATGGAGGTGTGGGGAACAGAGGGAGGGAGGGGTGATGGAGGTGTGGGGAACAGAGGGAGGGAGGGAGGGGTGATGGAGGTGTGGGGAACAGAGGGAGGGAGGGGTGATGGAGGTGTGGGGAACAGAGGGAGGGAGGGAGGGGTGATGGAGGTGTGGGGAACAGAGGGAGGGAGGGGTGATGGAGGTGTGGGGAACAGAGGGAGGGAGGGATGATGGAGGTGTGGGGAACAGAGGGAGAGAGGGAGGGAGGGAGTGAGGAATGGGGAACAGAGGGAGGGAAGGAGAGGGTAATGGGTGATGGAGTGTGGGGAACAGAGGGAGGGAGGGAGGGAGGGAAGGAGGGGGTAATGGGTGATGGAGTGTGGGGAACAGAGGGAGGGAAGGAGAGGGTAATGGGTGATGGAGTGTGGGGAACAGAGGGAGGGAGGGAGGGAGGGAAGGAGGGGGTAATGGGTGATGGAGGTGTGGGGAACAGAGGGAGGGAGGGAGGGAGGGGTGATGGAGGTGTGGGGAACAGAGGGAGGGAGGGAGGGAGGGAGGGGGTAATGGATGTTGGAGGTGTTGGGAACAGAGGGAGGGAGGGAGGGAGGGGTGATGGAGGTGTGGGGAACAGAGGGAGGGAGGGAGGGAGGGAGGGGTGATGGTGATGGAGGTGTGGGGAACCGCGTGAGGGAGGGAGGGTGATGGAGGTGTGGGGAACAGAGGGAGGGAAGGAGGGGTAATGGGTGATGGAGGTGTGGGGAACAGAGGGAGGGAGGGAGGGAGGGAGGGAGGAATGGGTGATGGAGGTGAGGAACAGACTGAATGAGAGAAACAAAGTGAAAGACAAGAGACAAACACACAGTGATTGAATGTTTGATGTATTTGGTCAAAGGCACACATCAGGGGTCTTGTTGAGAATATAGAGAAGAATATTTGTGGCATTGGATCATGGCAACAGGTTTTACCCAGTGAGAAACAGCCCGAACTTAAAAAAAAAAATTATGGGAGAAAATTTTTCTCCATAGTAAACAGTAAGCCAATAAGATTTAACAGGTGTTCTTCCTGTGTCATGATCTTTTCATCATCAGTGACATTCAAAGCACTTCCATTAAAGAATGAAAGTAGAGAATGCTCTGTGTTAGGGATGTCAGTGGAAAAGGAGAGGTAAGATTTCCACTGAGTTTTATCGGTTGGTCTGTTTATTCATTCGTTGAGACATTCATTTATCAACAACAACAACAAGAAATAATAATAATAATAATAATAATAATAATAATAATAATAATAATAAATCTCTTTTGCGTTCATTCATTTTCGTGTTATTGTGTCTGCCTTTTTATGTTTTTTTTTTTCTTCTTCTTCTTTAACCTTTTTTTTCAATTTGATGAAGTATTCTCACTTTCCCTTTCTGTTACGAATCACCAACACTATGACCTTTTTCTGGTTACAGAGTGATGACTCACCAGCACTATATACCCCCCGACACCCCCCCCCCCCTCCACCGCCCCCTTTATTTCGAATAGAGTATGAATCACCAATTCTAAGCCCTTATTTTTTTCTGTTACAGGGTGATGAATCAAAATACTATGTCCTTTTTCTGTTACAGAGTGATGAATCAAAACACTATGTACTTTTTTTCTGTTACAGAGTGATGAATCAAACCATCATGTCTTTTTTCTGTTACAGAGTGATGAATCAAAACACTATGTTCGTTTTCTGTTACAGAGTGATGAATCAAAACACTATGTTCGTTTTCTGTTACAGAGTGATGAATCAAAACACTATGTTCGTTTTCTGTTACAGAGTGATGAATCTAAACATTATGTCCTTTTTCTGTTACAGAGTGATGAATCTAAACACTATGTCCTTTTTCTGTTACAGAGTGATGAATCTAAACACTATGTCCGTATTTTCTTTGTAAAAGGGTGGGTGAAGGATTGGAACCAATCACTCTTCAGTCTGTTCATCTGATTTCTTCAGTCTGTTCATCTGATTTCTTCAGTCTGTTCATCTTATTTCTTCAGTCTGGTTATCTTATTTCTTCAATCTGGTTATGTTATTTCTTCAGTCTGTTCATCTTATTTCTTCAGTCTGGTTATCTTATTTCTTCAATCTGGTTATCTTATTTCTTCAGTCTGTTCATCTGATTTCTTCAGTCTGTTCATCTGATTTCTTCAGTCTGTTTATCTTTTTTATTTCTTCAGTCTGTTTATCTGATTTCTTCAGTCTGTTTATCTTTTTTATTTCTTCAGTCTGGTTATCTTATTTCTTCAGTCTGTTCATCTGATTTCTTCAGTCTGTTCATCTTATTGGATGATCGTGATCTGCTTTGTATCTTGAGTGAGTCTCACTTTTGTAATGTGTTGTGTTCTTTGTCCTCATCGTGTTGTGCTCTTTGTCCTCATCGTGTTGTGCTCTTTGTCCTCATCGTGTTGTGCCCTTTGTCCTCATCAAAACAAAGTCAACAGCTTCTTTGTCCTAATCAAAACAAAGTCAACAGCTTCTTTGTCCTCATCAAAACTAAGTCAACAGCTTCTTTGTCCTCATCAAAACTAAGTCAACAGCTTCTTTGTCCTCACCAAAACTAAGTCAACAGCTTCTTTGTCCTCACCAAAACTAAGTCAACAGCTTCGAAGTCGTCAAAAGGTGACGTCCCTACAAGATTTGTACAACATTTATAATGTAATAGAATAAGCACAAATTATACTTATGACATAACAATATAAGCACTAACCAATGCAAATGAAAATAATTTCATTGCTGACATTCAAGGAAATTCAGGTCTGTATGCATGCTTTCCAGTACTCTCTGGAGGCATTGTGTGTGAAGGGGGCGGATAACATGACCACCACAACGGGTCAGCACATGTTTCCACAGCTTTCTGTCCATTGTGGAACATGGTGACTGTCTCTTGTGACAGATCCATTCTCTTCCACTGGAACTGTTTTTTTTCTGTTTGTACAGCCAATCATCCAGCTGTGCTGTTTAATGGCATATTGTGTGCGTATAGCCAGTCACCCAGCTCTGTTCATGGTACTTTGTTTGACGCACCCAACCCCACAGTCAGCAGTGTCTTCCGATTTGACAGTTCTTCCTTGAAACCGCATCTTTGAATGGAGCCTACAGATTTTGAGAAAGTATTTGACTGCATCCGCTGACAATCGCTCTGGAAGAACTTTTAACATTAGATATTCCCTCACTCCACCCCTTCTCCTGCTAACCTACCCCAGTCTCCTTCCACATTAAAAACAAAACAACCTGATGGACATGGCGAAGACAACCACATTAAAAACAAAACAACCTGATGGACATGGCAAAGACAACCACATTAAAAACAAAGCAACCTGATGGAGATGGCAAAGACAACCACATTAAAAACAAAGCAACCTGATGTACATGGTGAAGACAACCACATTAAAAAAAAACAACCTGATAGACATGGTGAAGACAACCACATTAAAAACAAAGCAACCTGATGGACATGGCAAAGACAACCACATTAAAAACAAAGCAACCTGATGGAGATGGCAAAGACAACCACATTAAAAACAAAACAACCTGATGGACATGGCGAAGACAACTTCTAGTATAGCTTCATGCTTTAACATTTTGAGACTATCCTGAAAGAAACTTTCGGGGATGAAACCATCATTTCTTAGCGATTTGACGGGCGCAATGGCCGAATGGTTAAAGCCTTGGACTTCTAATCCAAGGGTCCCGGGTTCGATCCCTGTGTCTGAGTATAATGGGTTAAGCGTGGGGACATTTTCCAATCTCCGTGCTGAACAGATATGCAGACCTGTTAAAAACCTTAATCCCCATCACACGGAAGATCAACTACCCACGTTAAAGATCCCGTAATCAATGTCAGCTTTCGGTAGGTTATGAAAACATGAACAGCGATGCTCCCTCTTCTTAAACTGTGAACTGAATCGTCATACTGTAAACTGCATCATAAAAAAATGTAAGGCAAACAAACTGTCACTGACTACACACACACACACACACACACACACACACACACACACACACACACACAGGGTGAGAGAGAAAGAGAGACAGACAGACAGACAGACAAACAGAGACAGAGACACAGAGAGAGAGAGACAAAGAGAGAGAGATAGAAACAGAGACAGAGACAGAGAGCAAAGAGAAACTTCACATAGCTTGGCAGGGAGCTCTCTTTTGTTAAAAAACAGGTATCTGAAAATCATCATGAGCTGAAAACTGAAAGGAGAACAATGTTCAGGGGACTAAAGGGAACTCTTGACAGTCAGTTCCAACATTATAAACTGAACACCACACCAAAAGCCTGAGAAAGACTCATCGGATGTGCGAAAATAGAGTGAATGATAAATCCAAGCCCTGATGTCTTCGTGTTTCATAAAGAAGGGGAAGAAGAAAAAAAAGTTAATAGAGTGAATGATAAATCCATGCCCTGACGTCTTCGTGTTTCATAAAGAAGGGGAAGAAGAAAAAAAGTTAATAGAGTGAATGATAAATCCATGCCCTGACGTCTTCGTGTTTCATAAAGAAGGGGAAGAAGAAAAAAAGTTAATAGAGTGAATGATAAATCCATGCCCTGATGTCTTCGTGTTTCATAAAGAAGGGGAAGAAGCGTCAAGAACCAGTCTTGGTTTTACTTATAACCTTCAAAACTGTTTTGCGCTGAGAGGGTGCGCATGTGCTTCCTCTTGTTTTCTAACATGTGGCGTAGCGTGTATGGACCACTCCGCACAATTTGATGCCATATTGAAACTAAACCTGACTTCTTCCTGGCATACAAAAGAAAACAAAATCGGACAGAAATTAAGTCACACACACACACACGCGCGCGCGCGCGCACCCACCCACCCACACACACGCACACGCACGCGTGCGTAGAATTGACAAGGTCATCGACTGAAGGAAGAAGTGGCTGAAGACTGTGGATGTCACCTACATTGGACCCAAGATAATGGACAGCGGATTAGAGGCAGTATTCCAAACGGTTCTTAGCACACAGGAATGTGTCAACAACCTAGAGCGTGACTGGCATGATCCCCTGGGTCAGGCTATTTGAACGAGGCCGTGCTGTCAGTTCTGCCCTATAGATCCAGAGACTTAGAGGACATGTTGTTTGATTTCCGCTGCATCACTCTGTGATGGTCGCTCAGTACATACACACTCATCAGCCAACAGAGCCCACTGGCTGCATTTTACTGAGTGAGAGGATTGAGTGCACCACCTTTCTTCTTCCTTCTCCCGTTCCCTGCCACGTGGGCAGCCGCACACGGTTTTCTGGATCGATGCTACAATTTATGAACTGGCCAATTGCTGTCGTGGTAATCACAGACGATGGAAACTGATCTGATTATTTTCTCACGAATCGCCTGAACTGCACTGTGTTATGCTGTACTGGGTCACTTTATGTCACAACAGACTTCTCTATGAAATTGGGGCCGCTGTTCACCCCATCAAGGACATTGGGGCTGCTGTTCACCCCATCAAGGACACTGGGGCTGCTGTTCACCCCATCAAGGACATTGGGGCTGCTGTTCACTCCATCAAGGGAATTCAGGTTCCTGTTCACCCCATCAAGGACATTGGGGCTGCTGTTCACCCCATCAAGGGAATTCAGGTTCCTGTTCACCCCATCAACGACATTGGGGCTGCTGTTCACCCCATCAAGGACATTGGGGCTGCTGTTCACCCCATCAAGGGAATTCAGGTTCCTGTTCACCCCATCAAGGACATTGGGGCTGCTGTTCACCCCATCAAGGACATTGGGGCTGCTGTTCACCCCATCAAGGAAATTCAGGCTCCTGTTCACCCCATCAAGGAAAATTCGGGCTGCTGTTCACCCCATCAAGGACACTGGGGCTGCTGTTCACCCCATCAAGGACATTGGGGCTGCTGTTCACCCCATCAAGGGAATTCAGGTTCCTGTTCACCCCATCAAGGACATTGGGTCTGCTGTTCACCCCATCAAGGGAATTCAGGTTCCTGTTCACCCCATCAAAGACATTGGGGCTGCTGTTCACCCCATCAAGGAAAATTCGGGTTCCTGTTCACCCTATCAAGGAAATTCGGGCTGCTGTTCACCCCATCAAGGACACTGGGGCTGCTGTTCACCCCATCAAGGACATTGGGGCTGCTGTTCACCCCATCAAGGGAATTCAGGCTCCTGTTCACCCCATCAAGGACATTGGGGCTGCTGTTCACCCCATCAAGGAAATTCAGGCTCCTGTTCACCCCATCAAGGAAATTCGGGCTGCTGTTCACCCCATCAAGGACACTGGGGCTGCTGTTCACCCCATCAAGGACATTGGGGCTGCTGTTCACCCCATCAAGGACACTGGGGCTGCTGTTCACCCCATCAAGGACATTGGGGCTGCTGTTCACCCCATCAAGGGAATTCAGGTTCCTGTTCACCCCATCAAGGACATCTGGGCTGCTGTTCACCCCATCAAGGGAATTCAGGTTCCTGTTCACCCCATCAAGGACATTGGGGCTGCTGTTCACCCCATCAAGGAAATTCAGGCTCCTGTTCACCCCATCAAGGAAATTCGGGCTGCTGTTCACCCCATCAAGGACATTGGGGCTGCTGTTCACCCCATCAAGGACATTGGGGCTGCTGTTCACCCCATCAAGGGAATTCAGGTTCCTGTTCACCCCATCAAGGACATTGGGGCTGCTGTTCACCCCATCAAGGGAATTCAGGTTCCTGTTCACCCCATCAAGGACAATGGGGCTGCTGTTCACCCCATCAAGGAAATTCAGGCTCCTGTTCACCCCATCAAGGAAATTCGGGCTGCTGTTCACCCCATCAAGGACATTGGGGCTGCTGTTCACCCCATCAAGGACATTGGGGCTGCTGTTCACCCCATCAAGGGAATTCAGGTTCCTGTTCACCCCATCAAGGACATTGGGGCTGCTGTTCACCCCATCAAGGGAATTCAGGTTCCTGTTCACCCCATCAAGGACATTGGGGCTGCTGTTCACCCCATCAAGGGAATTCAGGTTCCTGTTCACCCCATCAAGGACATTGGGGCTGCTGTTCACCCCATCAAGGGAATTCAGGTTCCTGTTCACCCCATCAAGGACATTGGGGCTGCTGTTCACCCCATCAAGGACATTGGGGCTGCTGTTCACCCCATCAAGGAAATTCAGGCTCCTGTTCACCCCATCAAGGACATTGGGGCTGCTGTTCACCCCATCAAGGGAATTCAGGTTCCTGTTCACCCCATCAAGGACATTGGGGCTGCTGTTCACCCCATCAAGGACATTGGGGCTGCTGTTCACCCCATCAAGGAAATTCAGGCTCCTGTTCACCCCATCAAGGAAATTCGGGCTGCTGTTCACCCCATCAAGGAAATTCGGGCTCCTGTTCACCCCATCAAGGAAATTCGGGCTGCTGTTCACCCCATCAAGGAAATTCGGGCTCCTGTTCACCCCATCAAGGAAATTCGGGCTGCTGTTCACCCCATCAAGGAAATTCAGGCTCCTGTTCACCCCATCAAGGAAATTCGGGCTGCTGTTCACCCCATCAAGGAAATTCGGGCTCCTGTTCACCCCATCAAGGAAATTCGGGCTCCTGTTCACCCCATCAAGGAAATTCGGGCTCCTGTTCACCCCATCAAGGAAGAATGCCGGCGTTACAGTGCAGCACCAGCAGGAACAGCAATGATATAATCTGTGATAAAATGTTCCACACAAACGACAGATAAAATGTTCCACACAAACGACATTGATCAAGTTTCCTGTGCCCCATTTTGACACCATCAGACAATGAACAGGTTTCCTGTGCCCCATGTTGACACCATCAGACAAACAATGATCAAGTTTCCTGTGCCCCATGTTGACACCATCAGACAAACAATGATCAAGTTTCCTGTGCCCCATGTTGACACCATCAGACAAACAATGATCAAGTTTCCTGTGCCCCATTTTGACACCATCAGATAAACAATGATCATGTTTCCTGTGCCCCATGTTGACACCATCAGACAATGAACAGATTTCCTGTGCCCCATGTTGACACCATCAGACAAACAGTGATCATGTTTCCTGTGCCCCATGTTGACACCATCAGACAAACAATGATCATGTTTCCTGTGCCCCATGTTGACACCATCAGACAAACAATGATCATGTTTCCTGTGCCTCATTTTGACACCATCAAACAATGATCATGTTTCCTGTGCCCCATTTTGACACCATCAAACAATGATCATGTTTCCTGTGCCCCATTTTGACACCATCGGACAAACAATGAACAGGTTTCCTGTGCCCCATGTTGACACCATCAGACAACAATGATCGTGTTTCCTGTTCCCCATTCTGACACCATCAGGCAAACAATGATCATGTTTCCTTGCCCCATTTTGACACCATCAGACAAACAATGATCATGTTTCCTGTGCCCCATGTTGACACCATCAGACAATGAACAGGTTTCCTGTGCCCCATTTTGACACCATCAAACAAACAATGATCATGTTTCCTGTGCCCCATGTTGACACAATCAGACAAACAATGAACAGGTTTCCTGTGCGCCATTTTGACATCATCAGACAAACAATGATCAAGTTTCCTGTGCCCCATGTTGACACCATCAGACAATGAACAGGTTTCCTGTGCGCCATTTTGACACCATCAAACAAACAATGATCATGTTTCCTGTGCCCCATGTTGACACCATCAGACGATGAACAGGTTTCCTGTGCGCCATTTTGACACCATCAAACAAACAATGATCATGTTTCCTGTGCCCCATTTTGACACCATCAGACAAACAATGAACAGGTTTCCTGTGCGCCATTTTGACTCCATCAGACAAACAATGATCATGTTTCCTGTGCCCCATGTTGACACCTTCAGACAAACAATGATCATGTTTCCTGTGCCCCATGTTGACACCATCAGACAAACAATGATCAAGTTTCCTGTGGCCCATTTTGACACCATCAAACAATGATCATGTTTTCCTGTGCCCCATGTTGACACCATCAGACAAACAATGATCAAGTTTCCTGTGGCCCATTTTGACACCATCAAACAATGATCATGTTTCCTGTGCCCCATGTTGACACCATCAGACAAACAATGATCAAGTTTCCTGTGCCCCATTTTGACACCATCAAACAATGATCAAGTTTCCTGTGCCCCATGTTGACACCATCAGACAATGAGCAGGTTTCCTGTGCCCCATGTTGACACCATCAGACAAACAATGATCGTGTTTCCTGTGCCCCATTTTGACACCATCAGACAAACAATGATCATGTGTCCTCTGCCCCATGTTGACACCATCAGACAATGATCATGTTTCCTGTGCCCCATTTTGACACCATCAAACAATGATCAAGTTTCCTCTGCCCCATTTTGACACCATCGGACAAACAATGAACAGGTTTCCTCTGCCCCATTTTGACACCATCAGACAAACGATGATCAGTTTTCCTATGCCCCATTTTGACACCATCAAACAATGATCAGGTTTCCTGTGCCCCATTTTGACACCATCAGGCAAACAATGATCAAGTTTCCTGTGCGCCATTTTGACAACTTCAGACAAACAATGATCAGGTTTCCTGTGCCTCATTTTGACACCATCAGACAAACAATGATCAGGTTTCCTGTGCCCCATGTTGACACCATCAGACAAACAGTGTTTACCAAGTTTCTATAAAACCTTCGCAAACTCCGTAAAATTACACTTTTTCTTCTGAAAACAACAACAGAAGAATGTTGTTGAAACTTAAATTCATTGTCTCATCTACGTTATTCTTTTCGAAAAAGGGTGAAAAAAGGGGAAGAACATTGTCTATTGCTGATGTATATTTACTTTATGTGAGTGGGTTTGCTTTTTGTTTGTTTTGTTTAGTTTTTGACATCACTCTCTTTTTCTGTGCCTAATGTGTGTACAAGATGTATGTGTGCAATGTGCCCTACCTTGCCATGCCACTCTCTCATATACTTTAGCTTTTTTTATGTCCGCAAATGTAATAATTTTCTAATCACAGTGGATTTTCTTTACAATATTCCGTTAGGGATAACCCCCTTGTTGCCGTGGGTTCTTTTACGTGCCTAAAGTGCATGCTGTTTCACACCAGCATGATGTTTCACACGGGAACTCGATTATCGTCTCATCCCGAAAACTAGCTCCCCAGACCACGACACAGTCTTGTGGAAGAGGGGGGGAAGGGGGGGGGGATCCTGGTCTGTGTGGAACTCGAACTCTTAGACTGGCTTCCAAGGCGGGGTGCATTACCACCAGGCATTGATCCTGAGGTTTGTAACTAGCTGTTACTGTAGATACACTTGTGGTTCATCCGTCGGGATCGACGAGGACCATCTAGTCACCCTGGGGGTGGGTGGGTTGGGCTCTGTGGGTGCGCAGATGACTGGTCAGGCCAATCCGCGCCCGGAAGATTCTGACGCAGTGTGGACAGGGGATGGTGGCGGCTGTCGGGAACTTGCTGGCACTGCTTTTCCTGGCCTGTCTGCGTTGCTCTGCTGCAGCGATTCTGTTGGCATCACAGGATTTGGCGCCTTTGTGGACAGCCGAACGCCACTTTGGTCTGTCCATTGCATTCAGCTCCCATGTGTCGTGGCTGATGTTGAAGGCCTTCAGAGAAGCTTTCAGAGTGTCTTTGAAGCGCTTCTTTTGGCCTCCGTGGGAGTACTTGCCATGTTGGAGTTCGCTGTACAGCAGTTTCTTGGGGAGCCGGTGGTCTGGCATGCGAACTACATGGCCTGCCTAGCGCAGCTGGGCCTGCATCAAGATGGTGTAGATGCTGGGCAAGTTTGCACGAGTGAGCAGGGATCTTCTCTTGCCACTTTATGCCGAGAAGTTTTCTGAGGCTGGTGGGGTGGAAGTGGTTCAGCTTTTTGGCATGGCGTTTGTAGACCGTCCATGATTCACATCCATAGAGCAGTGTGGTAAGAACTATGGCCTTGTATGTGATGCCTCTCCTGTTCCAAACGTTCTTATGGAGTCTACCGCAGGCAGCGCTGGCTTTGGCGAGTCTGGCATTCACCTCGTCGTCGATGACAACTGTGCGAGAGAGGTATGTGAACTTGTCCACCGTGTTCAGTCGTTGCCCGTTGATGAAGATGTTTGGTTCAACGTAAGGCTTTCCTGGAGCTGGCTGGTGCATCACCTCAGTCTCCTTTGTGCTGATTGTGAGGCCAAAGTTGTCACAGGCAGCAGAGAACTTGTCGACACTGTGTTGCATGTCAGCTTCGGAGGCAGCGTTGAGAGCGCAGTCATCAGCAAACAGGAAGTCGTTGTCGGTGTCTGTCCTCACCTTGGTTTTTGCTTGAAGCCTCCTGAGTTTGAAGAGTGAGCCATCTGTGCGGTACCTGATGACAATGCCTACGTCAGCGTCTCTGAAGGCATCTGTCAGCATGGCTGAAAACATGAGACTGAACAGGGTGGGGTCAAGAACACACCCTTGCTTGACTCCGTTGGAGACAGGGAATGGTTCTGAAGCCTCTCCGTTGTCTTGGACTCGGGCCAGCATCCCATCGTGTAGTTGCCGTATGATGGTGATGAACTTTCTGGGACATCCGTACTTCGCCATGATTCTCCAAAGGCCATCTCTGCTAACAGTATCGAAGGCCTTGGTCAGATCGACATACGTTGAGTAAAAGTCGGCGTTCTGTTCCTGACACTTCTCCTGGAGCTGCCTGGCAGCAAACACCATGTCGATAGTCCCGCGTTCTTTCCGGAAGCCACACTGGCTCTCTGGTAGGAGACCTTGCTCAAGGTGCGCTATAAGACGGTTGAGTAGCACTCTGGCCAGAGTCTTGCCTGCGATGGACAGCAGGGATATTCCACGATGGTTGTCACAGGCCTGACGATTTCCTTTGCACTTGTACAGGTGTATGATGGAAGCGTCTTTGAAGTCCTGTGGAACTGCCTCATGCTGCCAGATGAGCTGGAACAGCTGATAAAGCTTCTCAGTCAGCGCCATACTACCTTCTTTGTAGACCTCAGCTGGAATGGAGTCTGAGCCAGGGGCTTTGCCATTGGATAGCAGACGGATAGCTTTCTGGGTCTCCTCCAAAGTTGGAATGGCATCCAACGACTCACTGACTGGCACCTGGGGGAGTCGGTCGATGGCTTCATCATTGATGGTGGAGGGGCGGTTCAGTACGCTGTCAAAGTGTTCAGCCCATCTCTCAAGGATCCCGTCCTTGTCAGTGATCAGGGTAGAACCATCAGTACTGAGGAGTGGAGCAGATCCGGAGGTGGTGGGACCGTAGACTTCTTTCAGGCCGTTATAGAAGTTCTTCATGTCGTTCCTGTCTGCATCAGCTTTGTTGCTCAACCAGGAATCCTGCATCTGCCGCAGCTTCAGCTGGATGGTGCTGCGTGCGCTCTTCAGTATGTCTTTCTTTGACTGTGACTTGGGATCTTCAATGTGGGCTCTGTAGGCTTGGCGTTTGACTTATAGCAGCTGCTTGATCTCAGTACAGTTCTCATCAAACCAGTCTTTGTGCTTCCTGACAGAAGGCCCCAGGCACTCCATGGCAGTGTTGTACACCGTCTCATGCAGTGCGCCCCATGCTGCCTCCACATTCTGGTTGTCCAGCACGGTGGACTCAAGGCGTTCCTCCAGGGTGTCAGCAAAGCTCTGCTTGATGTTGCCTAGCTCCAGCTTGTTGACATTCAGGCGTTTGAGTGCTTTCATGCCCTGAGGCCGTCTCTTAGGCTGGATGCGGAGGTTGAGCTTGGAGACGATAAGGCGGTGGTCTGTCCAGCACTCGGCGCCGCACATGGCCCTCGTGACTCGTACGTCCTGCCTGTCCCTCTTCCTGACGATGACAAAGTCGATGAGATGCCAATGCCCAGAGTGAGGATGCATCCATGACGTCCTGTTACGGGTAGGGAGGCAGAAGATGGTGTTTGTGATAAGAAGGTCGTGCTCGGCACATGTCTGGAGAAGTAGTTGGCCATAGCTGTTACAGTTACCAACCCCATGCTTCCCAATCACGCCTTCCCAGGAGGTACTGTCACAACCAACTCTCGCGTTAAAGTCACCAAGAATGATGAGCTTGTCTGCATTGGGAACAGTGGTGATGACAGCGTTCAGGTCCTCGTAGAACTTGTCCTTGATCTCATCCGGGTTGGTCATGGTGGGCGCGTAGGCGCTGACAATGGTGGTAAACTTCTTCCCGTTGCATATAGGGAGTTTCATCGTCATCAGGCGATCGTTCACTCCTTTCGGGGGGCCAGCCAGCATGCCAACGAGGGTTGTCTTCACTGCAAAGCCAACTCCAGCCTCACGTCTCTCTTCAGGTCCACGACCACTCCAAAAGAAGGTGTAGCCTATGCCTCGATCACAGAGTTCGCCTTCTTCTGCCAGTCTGGTCTCACTTAAGGCAGAGATGTCGATGTTGTACCCGGCTAATTCACTCGCAATGAGTGCTGTGCGTCTCTGTGGTCTGGCTGAGTCGCCTCTGTCCAGAAGCGTACGCACGTTCCATGTGGCAATGGTCAATGGGGTGCTCCTTGTTTTCTTCTTTCTTTCCTTTGTGTGTCGACCGCTTGAGTAGGGTCCCCGTCAGCCGCGGTATACTGACTAGGGTGGTGTGGAGCAGGCAATGTTTAGGGCACCTTTTCTAGCCCCTTCCTCATGCCATGGAGGTGAGCAGTGCTGTCCTGAAGAGGGCTGCTCAGTCGCTCAGGGTGCTGCCGATCTCCACCGCTGCTCCAGTCGGTGAAAAACGACCCTATGGCCTGAGCCGCCTGTGTGCAGATCCGCGGCTACGACTGCCAGTGTACCCACACCTGTCGCTTCGTCGCTCGCCTGTCGCCACAGGGTTTAGGGAAAATGATGGTATGGGATGAAGGATGACTGATGACTTGCGCGATGACTTTGTTTATTTTGAGGAGGAGTTGCGCACCGTCGACCTCACTCTCTTGTCCGAGACCGTCTGTATCCAGAGGCAAGACGAGGTCAAGACGACTGGAGATGGAAACGGATGCAGTGGTTGACCAGGATGTCCTATGTGCCTCATCCTGCCCTCAGCACTCCACAGTGCTCTGCTGCAACCGCCTTCCTCTCCGTTGAACCATGAAGGTTTCTTCCGCAGAGTCCGCCGGATCCAGTCTTCACATGCTTGGGTAGACAAGCCCTAACTCACCGAGGGTTTGAGACCCGTCGGCTACCCTCACCTAGTTTAGCCAACCTGTCAAAGCCGTTGCCCGGGGGTTGAGCGCTGCAGGACCCATAGATGAGAGCTGGGTGCCGGTGGGGACCAACAGAGGACGAACCACTCCCGGAAGAGCGTGACAAGCCCCCCCTCTAGAGGTACTACCCCTCCCGTGCACCCCCTAACCCCCTGTAGATACACTTAGAGAGACGTTGAAAGCGGACTGCAACTTCTCCAGGAAAGCTGTATGGGGAATGCCAGGTAATAATCTTCAAACCAAAGAATGCTTTTATTTCGGCTGATTGAACACTTCAAATCATCATTTCGGCTGATTGAACACTTCAAATCATCATTTCGGCTGATTGAACACTTCCAATTATCATTTCGCAATGGTAATCCCAGAGTGGGATGGAAAAGATATGCGCAGTTGAAGTTTGCTTGAGAGTAAATTTAAAAAGTCAATGTATGTACGCTGAATATAATTTGTTCTCTGTCTCTGACTCTCTGCCTCTGTATCTGTCTCTGTCTCTCTCTCTCTCTCTCATTTCATGGACCGGATTTTGAAATGGACAAGTAGGAAAAAGATGACAGACTGCCAAGTGCAAGAAAGTTTCAGTTTCGAAAATACCAAGTATAAAGATAAGAGCCCAACCATAGCACAGCGCACCATAGTACACCACACCATAGCACACCACACCATAGCAAATAATCATTATTATCCAGAAAAGAAACGACAACATTGCATCGTTATTACTGAGTAAACAGTTATGATATCTGCAAGAATTGCAATGGATACTCACATTTCAGAACTTGGGCGTGTGTGCGCTGAAGACCGATACGACTGCCTGGCGGGTATGTTTTACTACCTGTCACTGGTGAGGGAGCGAAGGACAACTGAGGTGTCGTGTCTCCCTCAGGTTCACTTACACAGGCCATGCCGTCAGACGGGGAGGGGGGGGGGGGGTGGAGGTGGCGCGTGCTGATCATAAATTAGAAGTGGTCGAGTAGTGGGGTAGAACCCACAACTGCCTGCGTTCAACAGTTTTCACTGCCATCACTACTGTCTTTACTTGCGCGTGCTCTGCCGCACGCAACAATTTGCTGGAGTCGTGATGGTGATGAAGCATGCGCGAGACACGCACGCACGCAATACGCGCGCGCACACACATACACACACACACTCACACACACTCGCTCTCATACACATTGCCCCTTCCTGCTTCACCTCCCTACCACCCCACCCACCCACCCACACACACACACACACACTGCTTGTCATAATAAAAGACAATTTTCGGAACTATGTTCCAGTTTTCGCTTCCTTTGAGATCGATTGTTGCTTGAAACCGTGGATGCTGACATTGCTACAAGTACACCTGCGTATCTCTTTATCACATCCAGCTACCTGAGTTTTGCTGGTTGTTGGAGAGGGAGTTAGAGGGCGGGGGTTGGGGGCGGAGGAGAGAGAGAGGAGAGTCCAAAGTGGGTCCATTCTGCAGTGTCCAAAGTGGGTCCAGTCTGTGTCCAAAGTGGGTCCATTCTGCAGTTTCCAAAGTGGGTCCAGTCTGTGTCCAAAGTGGGTCCAGTCTGTGTCCAAAGTGGGTCCATTCTGCAGTTTCCAAAGTGGGTCCAGTCTGTGTCCAAAGTGGGTCCAGTCTGTGTCCAAAGTGGGTCCATTCTGCAATGTCCAAAGTGGGTCCATTCTGCAGTGTCCAAAGTGGGTCCAGTCTGTGTCCAAAGTGGGTCCAGTCTGCAGTTTCCAAAGTGGGTCCAGTCTGTGTCCAAAGTGGGTCCAGTCTGCAGTGTCCAAAGTGGGTCCATTCTGCAGTGTCCAAAGTGGGTCCAGTCTGTGTCCAAAGTGGGTCCATTCTGCAATATCCAAAGTGGGTCCATTCTGCAGTGTCCAAAGTGGGTCCAGTCTGTGCCCAAAGTGGGTCCAGTCTGCAGTGTCCAAAGTGGGTCCAGTCTGCAGTGTCCAAAGTGGGTCCAGTCTGCAGTGTCCAAAGTGGGTCCATTCTGCAGTGTCCAAAGTGGGTCCAGTCTGTGCCCAAAGTGGGTCCAGTCTGCAGTGTCCAAAGTGGGTCCAGTCTGCAGTGTCCAAAGTGGGTCCATTCTGCAGTGTCCAAAGTGGGCCCAGTCTGTGCCCAAAGTGGGTCCAGTCTGCAGTGTCCAAAGTGGGTCCATTCTGCAGTGTCCAAAGTGGTTCCAGTCTGTGTCCAAAGTAGGTCCAGTCTGCAGTGTCCAAAGTAGGTCCATTCTGCAGTGTCCAAAGTGGTTCCAGTCTGTGTCCAAAGTAGGTCCAGTCTGCAGTGTCCAAAGTAGGTCCAGTCTGCAGTGTCCAAAGTGGGTCCAGTCCGCAGTGTCCAAAGTAGGTCCAGTCTGCAGTGTCCAAAGTGGTTCCAGTCCGCAGTGTCCAAAGTGGGTCAAGTCTGCAGTGTCCAGATGCCGAACGCACGGAGCGGGAGCTAGGTGGCGCTGTGCACGACTTGGAAGTGATTGTCCACGGGTTCCAGTTTGTTTCCGTGTGTGTGTGTGTGTGTGTGTGTGTGTGTGTGTGTGTGTGTGTGTGTGTGTGTGTGTGTGTGTGTGTGTGTGTGTGCTGGGATTTTTACCTCCCCTTCCACCGGATCTTCAGACATTGTCACCATGCCTTTTTGGGGGGCGGGGGTGGGGAGGGGGGGGAGAGAACAACAAACCGAGGTCCCGAATGCAGTATGCACAAAGCGCACACTGAAGTACCCGTGGCATCAAAAGTCTGTCCCTGGCAAAATGTGTAGAAAAATGCACTTTGGCAGGACAACAAGTACATTTGCAGACAGGAAAAAAATGAAGAAAGAAGTATAGATAGCGTTCGATTTTCACAAAAAGAAATATGCGGTGATAGAGGTAATGTAATGCAATACATTGCCAAGTCACCAAAGAAATATGAGGTAATAAGCGGTAATATAATACATTGCCAAGTGACCAAAGAAATATGAGGTAATAAGAGGTAATGTAATACAATACATTGCCAAGTGACCAAAGAAATATGCGGTGATAAAGGTAATGTAATGCAATACATTGCCAAGTCACCAAAGAAATATGAGGTAATAAGAGGTAATGTAATGCAATACATTGCCAAGTGACCAAAGAAATATGAGGTAATAAGAGGTAATGTAATGCAATACATTGCCAAGTCACCAAAGAAATATGAGGTAATAAGAGGTAATGTAATACAATACATTGCCAAGTCACCAACAGTAGAACAGGGTATTGGTAACCGGTTACCTCAACAGTGAGTTTTGTGTTACCTCAATCAATAAGAAAATGCACACAACTAATTTCCACTGTTAAAAGTAAATGATAATTTTTTTTCCAAACTGTCCATTTACAACGAATTATGCACACAGATAAACACACATTGTGTGCGAGCGCCAGTTGCTGAAATGTTGTCACAGTCAATCACGTGCATGCCAATTAGTTTTATCATATTACAATATCACTAGCAAGTTTCAAGTTGTGACATACATACTGAATGTACACAAAACACATTTCATCAGGTTTTATCTCAGTCACTCTGTGTGTGTGTGTGTGTGTGTGTGTGTGTGTGTGTGTGTGTGTGTGTGTGTGTGTGTAAATGTTGAATAAATTTTGAATATTTTCTTTCTGAGGGTAATCCATAAGCAAAATAATGTTTGTTTGTTTGTTTTTCTTTTTTTGTTTTTTGTTGTTTTTTTGTTTTTTGTTGTTGTTTTTTTGCCCCATCATCTACACCATTTCAGTGGCATTACTCCCACGCCGCTCATTTAGATTCCCCCACACCCCACACCCGGGTTCGTCCGTCACAGTTCCAACGTCGGCAGTCCGCAGGGAACCATCGATGTTAGGTCGCCAGGAGGCCACACACCAGAGGAGACCCTGCACTGCTACTGAGTCACTTCGGTGGTGTTCAGTGGTGCCTGTTCTGATTTAACGTACTTAGGACACCACCTACTAACCCCCCTACTAACGACAATGATGGCTTAGTCGCGGAGCCAGACTGAGTGAGCGTCCCTCCCAGAGTGGAGGCCGCCACCAAGTCCCTTAAACAACAGCTCCCCATAAATCTGCGGACACTGAAGACCTTGACAGGACTCACTCCAAGCACGGAAGTGGAGGGGTATCGAAACTGAGGTCACCATGAGAGTAGGGCATGAAAGGCCACAGACTTTGAGACTGTTTTGTTTGTATTGATGATGATGAAGGAGGAGGAGGATGACGATGATGATGACGATGTTGCTATGGAGGTCTATTTTTGGTTTGGGACTGCGTGACAAGGCTGTACTCTACGTTTCCTGTCATAATGATATCCCGGCGTTAACCAGGCCCGAAAGATACAGACACTTGCAGTGTTGGTCAGGTAATTAGAGCAACACACCCAAAGACGCATCCTTGAAGTGGATGACACTCGACTGTGTGGTCCCAGTCTCCCCATTTAAGCCCACAGCACACTCAACTCTGGGTAGGAGCCGGCCACGGGCCGAAAAAACACACCTCCGCTGGGATTCGAACCCGCGTCCTCCCAGCCGTCAGTCCGCGACGCTAACCACTTCGCCACGGCGGCTGGTGGTTTTTGTTGGTTTTTTTTTTTTTTTCTTTTTTTTTTTTCATCCAGCCCTCGAAGGGGAAAACAGTGACATAAATACAAAGGGGGAACCATTATATCAGTACAGCATGCATATTGTAGTCGTGGATACATGAATGGTAATTTGACATTTACAACACTAAGTAGAGGAGAATAAGATGTGAGATATCAGGGGACAGAGAGAGAGAAAAAAGACAGAGTACAAAAAAAAAAAATAATAAAAAATAAAAAAATAACATAGGTCGAGATAATGATCAATCAATGAATAAAATGAAATGAAAAAATATATATAAAATAAAATAAATAAATAAATGATTTTTTTTTAAAAACCCACCAAAAATGAGACTAAAATAAGCATGCACATGTTACAAAAAGCAGTAATAGAAATAACGCCATTTAAATAGTTCTAGGAGCAAACAAAAAGAAAGAGAGAGAGAGAATTTAATTGCATACATTTTATTTACTGAGGGTAATAGAGTAAGCAAAACAATGCTTTTTTTCATCCAGCCCTCGAACGGGAAACAGTAACATAAACAAAGGGAGAATCATTATATCAGTACAGCATGTATATTATAGTCATGGATACATGAATGGTAATTTGACATTTACAACACTAAGTAGAGGAGAATAAGGTGTGAGATATCAGGGGACACACACACACAGAGAGAGAGAGAGAGAGAGAGAGAGAGAGAGAGAGAGAGAGAGAGAGAGGAGAGGAGAGAGAGAGAGAGAGTACAAAAGTGAATACATTAATATATAAAGAAAAGTGATAATAAAAAAATAAAGACACCCCCCCCAACACACACACACACACACACACACCACACACACTTGACTGACGATTCTTCTGGATGGAGACTGAAATATTAATTGCCAATGCCGAACAAGCAAGGAAATGACGAACAGCTGGGGCCTGTTCACTATTGTAAGCTTTTGATCACATGAGGTCGACATGATTGAAACAAGTCATCATTATGCTCTCTTCCATAGACACAGTTCACTTGGCCCAAACAGCTGTCTTTGAACGGCGTTCATCCTTCTCTTCTTTCCAGCCCTCCCCCTTTGTTGTTTATCATTTCAATAAGTGCATCTTTGTAAAAACCTGCTTTTAAGAGCAGAAGAGTTGTTTTACCAGCATTTGTTTACCTGCACTATCATTCATACCGGATGTTATTCTCTCTCTCTCTCTCTCTCTCTCTCTCTCTCCTTCTTTTTGGTGTGTTTTTTTGATTTAAAAAGAAAGCTTTTGATCATTTTGCCAAAAACATTTTATTTAAAAAAAAAATGTCATTTATTCAGGCCCCCAAATACGCTGTTTTTTTTAAAAATTTTCCCTTACGGGGACAGAGCAAACATGGTTTATGGGTGGTAAATTTTCTTCCATGGGAAATTCAAGGGGGTTTCCCTTCAAGGACCCCTTCTGGGGGGAATTGGGCGTTCATCCCCCAAAAACAAAAAAAGTTGATTCTTGCTTCAAAACAAAAGCATAAAAAATCCCCCTTGCCCTCATTTTAAATTTGCCCGAGGGAAAAACCCCATTGAACAAGTCCAGGGGGCTTTCTTTGGTTTTGGGGATTCAAAAACCCGATATAAAATTTGAAAGGGGCAATCCATTTTAACCTGCTGCAAAGGTTGGCATGCAGTCTTTTTTTTTTTTTCCTTATTTTCAGCTCAACCTTAACATGGGGACATTTGATGCTCGAAAAATGTTCTTCCATGCTAACTCTTTTTTCTACTTTAAATTTACACTCTGTTTTTTCTGGGGTTTTGCTGATTTTGTTCTTTTTAAAAAGCAAAATTTCCCTTCAAAGAGAGCGGGCCAAAAAATTCCCTTTTCCCAAAATTCCTTCACTGTAAAATTTGGGAAAAAAAAAAAAACCCGGGCCGGGTTTAAACACCCTTTTCCATTCCCAAAAAACGTTAGTTTTTCAACAAGCTTTTCATGTGAAAAAGTGCCAAAAAATTTGGGCCCCCAAAATTTTAAAACAAATTCGCTTACCCCGGCCTCATACCGATACGGCTCGAACAAGTACTTTTTCCCAACCCCCCCCCATTGATATTTTCAAATAAGTTTTGCTTTTTAGGGGGTACCCCCGGGGGAAACTCATCCCTGTGCCCATACAAACGAGCTTTTCCCTCTCCCCTTTTTTCAAGTAAAATTTTCCCCAAAAATTTCTTAAACCCCCTTCCCAACCAAAAAGGGACTCATATATCAAAAGCGCCGTTTGGCGGGAAAAACCCAATGGGGGCATTTATTTGTCTAATTTTTGGGAAACCCGTTTTTTTTGTTTTCCTTTTTCTTTTTTTGGTTTTTTGTTTTATTATGCCCAATTTTCTTTTCATTCACTTTGTTTTGTTTGCTTTTTTGGGTTTTTCTTTCATTTGTTTTTTTTTTTGTGCATGCATGAATTTATTCATTTCATTCAAAGCATGGGGTGACAAAACAATGTTGTAAAAGTGATATTGAAGATGGTAGAAAGTAAAATTTTAAAAAATGTGTAGGTGGTTTGGGATGATAAAAAACAATTTTTTTTGGGGGTTTACAAAAGGGTTTTTTCGATATAATGACCCCATTTTTTCCCCCCTTTCTCTCTCTCTCTCTCTCCTCTCTTTTTCCCCCTTTCCTTTTGTCAGTCGTTTTTTGTGTGGTTTTGTGGGTGTTTTGGTGTGTGTGTGTGTGGTGTGTGTGTGTGTGTGTGTTGTGGTGTGTGTGTGGTGTGTTTTTGTGTGTGTGTGTGTTTTCTTCATTTTTAACGTTTTTCCACTATAAGGGGCCCATTAGAGGGGAAAAGGAAAGAAAAGTAGGGGGAAAAAGGGAAAAGGGAAGCTTTGTAAATTTTTTGTGTAAAAAAAGTGTTCAACTTTTGTTGTTGAGAAAAGTACATTTTTTAAAAAATTTAAAAGGCTTTAAGGGGTTTGTGGTGTGTAATAAATTGGGTAGTTAATTGGAAGGGTATAAAAGTATGCTATCAAAAGTTTTAAAATTTAAAAAAATGTAATTTTAAATGGCGACTTTTAATTTTAAAATTCCATTAAAAGGAGGTTACCCAACGGGTTAGGGGGCCTTTCAAAGCAATAAATTTAATTTTCCCAAAATTTTTTTAGTGGCGGTTGGTTTTTTGGGAAAAAACAAGTCATCAGCTCCTTTTGGGGGGGGTTTTAACTGTCTTATGCTAGGTCATGTTTGATTTGAGGGTTTTAAAAGTTTTTTTATGGAACATACTTTTTATATTTTTTAAAAATTTTGTTCAAAAGGGCAAAAAAAACGAATTTTTCCCTTTTGGGGTGGTGTGTGTGCGCGCACGCGTGTGCGGGGCATGGCGTGTTTGTTTGTAAAATTTTTTTTTTTCCTCTCTATAATTCTTTTTCCCCCCTTTTCTTTAAATATATTATTTTAATTTTTGCTGTTGTAACTGTTTGTAGGTTGGCAGGGAAAGGTTTGGGAAAGAATGGGCCTTCCCCAAAATTCTTAACCCTTGGGAAAAAATAAAATTTTTGGGGGTTCTCTCTCTTTCTCTCTCTTTCTCTTTTCTCTTTCGGGTTATATTATATTTATATTTTTTTTATATAATAAAAATTTTTTTTCTGTCGGGGGGGGGGACGTTCCCAGTTTAAAAGGGTGTAGGAAACGTGAAGCCCTTGTGGCTACGTGAAGCCCTCTGTGGCTACGTAAACCCCCTCGGTGCTACTATTTACTACCCGCCCACCGCCGCGCTCAAACCCCAACGGGGCCACATTTGCATTCGGTGACGGGGTTGTTTGGGAAAAGGACTTCCCAGTGGGCAGAGTGTGCGGGGGGCCGTCAAGAAAAATGTAAAAAAAAACCCAAATTTGGGGGTCGCAATTAAAACCCCGCGTTTTCAACTTTTCAAATTTATAGTTCGGTGCTACCCCGTGGCTGCTTGATTTTTTTGGATGGAGCCCCCCCGTCGGCCCGGAGGGAAAGGAGTAGGCGGCAGGCTTATTTGGGTGGGTTTGGGGTTTTCCTCACTTGGGAAGAAGGGGCCCGTTTTGGGGATGGCATTTTTAACCAAGGTTTTTGAAAGGGGAAAATTTTCCCCAGAAGTTGAGCCCCTGTTCCCCTTGCTCACGCTTCCCCTTAATGGCCAGCGTTCTCTTGTTTTCAAACTTTCTTTATCCCATTTGAGACGGGAATCTCCAGCCAGGCGGTCAAGGCCCATCATTTTAAAGGGATTGTCTTTCACGGGTTTTTCCGGGTTTGTTTTTTAAGCGTTTGCAGGGTCTTCCAAGTTCGGGGTTTGGCCCTTTCCCTTTTCAGCGGGCCCAAATAAAAGAGCATCTTGGGGGGTTTCCTGCTGTCTGCTTGGGGAAAAACTTTGCCCTTGCCCCGCGTAGTGGCCCCCTGGAATCGGGCAGGCTTTTCGATGGGGGGCAGCCCGCTCCTTTCTAGAACCTGGAGGTTGGGGGGAACCTTTTCTTACCATTTTAAATCCAAAGGATCTTTCTGGGCCAATCTCTGGTAAAAATGTAAAAATTGTTGAATGGGACGGCGATCCCGTCCCCCCTTTTTTCACGCGTAAAACCCAAAGGTGGTCACCCAAAAAAAGCTCTGTAGGCTTTGTTTTTTGGGGCTGGCTGATGCCTTTGTTTTCCACACCCTGTTTTTTGGAGTTGCTAAAGTCGGAGCGGGCCCCTTGGGGGTGCCCCGCTTCACTTTTGCATCAAGGGTTTTCCCCGTTGCTGCATAGGGGGGCCCCCGGGTAGAAAACTTATCGACAAACTTGATCTCTGTGTAATCAATCTTGTTTGGGGGTGGGGGAGGGGGGGGGGGGGCACTGGGTTTGTGGCTAGCGGGGTTGGGTTTAATAGACTCGGTTTGTTTGAGGTGTTTGGTGGGGTCCAAAGCCCCTGGGGGGAGGTTGAGACCTGTCCTTAATGAATTTGCATTTTCCTCAGGGGTCAGTGTTTTGAGAAAGGCGCGCAGTTTTCAGTGAAGAGGAAACTCCTTTTAAAACAGTCCCTTTAAAACACGCTGGACTTGGGTGGATCGCCGAAAATTTTAAAAGTTTGCCATCTGTGCGAAACTGAAAGTTTGATGCCCTGGTCACAGTCTTGGAAGGGTCAACGCATGGCAGAGAAGGAATGGGAAAAACAAATGGGGGGTTTCCCGGGGCGCAGCCTGCTTCAAAATATTTACCAAAAGGGAAAGGATCCCACATGTTTGTTTTTTTCCCGCACTCTCGTGGTTGCCACCGGGGGAATGACGCAAAACAGCTGGTTTTGGCTCTCTGGGCAGCCCAAATTCTATGTTTTTAGAAACCCCCAAATAACGGTTGTTCTTTGGGAAATTTAAAAAAAATTTTAGCGATGTTCCCTTTTTCTGGTTTTTAATTTTTGTGGAATTTTTTTTTAAAGTACAAAGCAAAAGAAAAAAATATATAGTTATGGGCATTTGTTTTAATTGTTCCAAAAATTTTGTCACAGCTGCAAAAAAAGGGCCCAAAAATTTTATTCCGATTTTTGCTTTGAGATTATATATCCCCCCAATCCCCTTTTTTTTACTTTGACAGTCTGCTCGGGGGCCCAAAACATTCTTTGTGTAGTTTTGGGGCCCTACAACATACATAGTGTATTGTTGGGCCATACAATACATAGTGTAGATGTAAAACATACACCTCAGTTTGGGCGGGGGTTTGGGATTGGGGGTTTTTTTTTTCGGTCAAGGGCCGACGAGGTAAGTTTGGGGCCCTTTTAAAATCAAATAGCTTTTTTTTCTTTATTTTTGCAGGAAAAAATTTTAAAAAAAGATGTCGTAGAAAAATTTTTACTCAAGCTTGGTCTACTTGTTTTTTTGAGGGAAAAAATTTATTTAAAGGGTGTTTAAAATAAGAAAACTATATAAAGTAAATTTAAGGGCCCCCTCCTGGGCACTGCCCAAAAAATTTTCCCAAAAAATGTTCTTTTTGGCTCTTTGAACCAAAAAAATTTTTTTTGTGCGTTTGCATTTCTAGCGGTTTTTAAATGAATTTTTAAAAATTTTTCCCGGGTCCGACCTGTTTTTTAAATTTGCAAAACCCATATCAGCTGTACACTTTTCCCGTAAAAAGACTATCCTTTTCTCCCCTTTTAGCCTTTGGGCGCGGGTTTCTCGTCAAACGGCCCCGCCCCGGGGGGAAAAAAAATGGGGGGATGCGTGAAAAAATTTTCAAGTTTTGACCCAAAAGGGCCCTGCTTTTCAACATCGGCTCGGGGCTAGAAACACGAAAAAAAGAGCTGAAAAATGGCTTCTGTCCCAACAGGGCGTTCCCCCGCTTGGAGTGTAGGTACGTGAAGCCCTGTGTGGGTACGTAACCCCCGTGGTTTCGTGGGCCTTCTGTGGCTACGTTTAAACCCTCTGTGGTTCTGTCGCGGCCCCAGGGAAAAGGTTTCCCCGCTTGAAGTGTAGGTTTGTGAAGCCCCTGTGGCCCGTGAAAACCCTGTGGAAAGTGAAGCCCCCGTGGTTTCGTGGAGCCTTCTGGGGGCTTTGTGAAGCCCTCGTGGCTACGTGAAGCCCCCTGTGGCTTCTGTCGCGACCCGACGTTTCCCAAAGTCAGTCAAAAAATGAAACGGTCAAAAAATCTTTAAAACAGTGGGGGGTCGGATGTTTCACAAAAAAAAAAGCATTCTTATCAAAAATTTTTCAGGTTTTTTTCACTGAGGATTATCTCGGTCCATGTTTTCCCGTCAAAAAGTCGGATCTTTTTTTATTTTTTTTAATGAAAATTTGGGCTGGGTCTCCCCAGAGAGGGGTCGACTGCACTGGTAAGAGGCCCCTTTTTTTTTTCTTTCTTTTTTTTTTTTTTTTTGGGCCCGCATTTCATTTTATGATTTCCTCTTAAAGGGTTTTTCTTCAGAAAATTTTTTAGGGAAACCTTTTTTTGCCGTGGGTTCTTTTACGTGCGCTAACTTAGTTTCATTTCTGATAGGGAGCTCGGAAATAGCGTCCCCGACCACCCCCCAAAAGGGTTTGTGGAGGGGGAGAAAAATTCTGGCCATAAAGGGGTTTTGAACCAGTGCCTTGATTCTCTCCCTTCCCAGGCGGACGCGTTACCTCTAGGCCAAACACCTTTTTGAAACGCTGTCAAAAAAAATGTCTTTATTTTTGATTCATAAAAAAGGCGTGTGTTTTGGTTGTGTGTTTGGGGGTGTGTTGTTTGTGTGTGTGTGTGTGTGTGTGTGTGTTCCCTAGTGGGCTGTCTTGTCTGGCTGTGTTCTCTGTTTCAGGGTGTATGTGTTTGTCTGTGTGTTTGTGTATTGTTATGTCAGGTCAGGGGCATTAGTTTTGTACTTGGTTTAACCCGTTAAACCAGTACAACCCGTTCAGGGGGCGGGTTGCCGAAAGACCCCAAACCGGCCCCTCCCACCATCCCTTCTGGGACTGGTGAGGGGGGTGGTTGAACCCTTTTTGGGATCCTTAAAAAGGGGGTCGGCTAAAGGAGGCCACCGAAAGGCCCTTTTCTCCACCGTGTTTTGGGGGCATGCCCCAAGCAGTTGGCCCCCGGGGTGTGTTTTTCCCCTGTTTCGAAGTCTGGATCCCGGCCGAATTTTGCGGAAAAAAACTATGGTTTAACGGAGAGGAAAAGGGGGTTACAGCCCAAAAAATGTGGGAGTTTCAAAAGACAAGATGAGCACCGAAAGGGGGTTTTTGGGGCAAACCACTGATCCGTGTCTTTCCTCCGTCGTCTCGAATTAGTCTTGCCACTGGAAATTGGTGGGGCCCGGGGCGAGAGAAATGAGGTTGAGTTGGCCCCAATCCTTTCACTTTAAACAAACTCATTGCGAAAATTTATCAGGCATCCAAAATGACCCTTTTATCCTTAAAACATTTCAATCCCCAAGTCCTGTGGCGACAGGCGTGCGACGGGAAAAGCAGGTGTTTTGGGTACTTTGGGAGTCGCAAACCGCAGGGCCTGCAGCAGGCGGCTCGGCCATAGGGTTCCCTTTTTTTGTGGGGCCCGGAGCAGCGATGGAGCTCGGGAGCCGTCTGGGGCGGTTTTTTGAAACGGCCCCTCTTTAGGAAAGCATCTGTCCACCCCCCTGGCATGGGAAGGGGGCTTTAAAAAAAAGGGTTTTTTCCCTTTAAAATTTTTTTTTTCCCTTTTTTTTTTCCCTTAAAAACACCCTTGGCCGCATACCGCGGGGGGGGGGGGACCCCCCACTTCAGCGGTCGAAAAAAAAGGGGGAAAAGAAAAAAAAAAAAAAGGATTGTTCTTCACCTTGGTTTCTTTGGAAAATAAAGGGCTCTCCTGGGACAAAAGGTAAAAGCGGGAAAGACCCCCAAAAGGGAACGCAAATAGTTGCCCCTTTCCCAACTCGCCCCGATTTTCAATGTCGAAAATCGCAGCCTTGAGGGGCTCGGCTTGGCAGGGGAAGGCGGAGGGTCTGTGAACGGGGGGGTTGGTTACACCTTTTTTGGGGGTTGACGAGGGGGGCGAAAGGGGCGACGTTTAGGTGGGGTTGGTTTTTGAAAAAAAAACCCCCCAAATTGTCAGCAAGCTTTGCTGGAAACCCAAAAGGGAAATCAAAAGATTGGCTTAGGGCCTGAATCCCACTGGCATCTGGCCGGGAAAACCCCACCTTGTCAGTGCCTTTCGCCCCAACCCCTGCCAAACCCCGGGTTTAAGTGAAAGGGGAAATTCTCGAGGCCTTCACTCTGTCAATTTCTGCCCTCCCTAAAAGCAGCAAAACTCAAACATTCTTGGGGGGTTCAATGCTAGAGTTTGGGTCGACTTTCCCTCTCCCGGGGGGAGTGATTGGAAAAAGCCCGGTGTGGGCCCCTGCAACCCCAAAAGGGGTTGGTTTTGTTCAGGGCATGTGCAGGCAAAGAACTTTCTGATAACCAACACAGTTTTCTGCCTTCCCCACCCTTTAAAAGGCGTCATGGAGGGACCCCTCGGGTCCCAAAACATTTGGCCTTTTCATCGATTATGTATCTTCAGGAAAAGGGGGTTTGGAAAAATGTTCGTGTAAAAAAAGAACCCTGTGCGGCGCCGGAGTGTTGGACCCGACCTTTGCCTTTTTAGTCTCGAAGCTGAATATTTGAATCCAGCCCAAGAGGGCGCCCCCCCGGCCGAAGGTCCAAAAAAAGGCCCCCAAAAATCGCTAAAACTGAAAACTCACCCTCAAAAAATTCCCTTTTTGGAGCTGCTGGGGATCTTTGGAATCCGCCTCTCTGAAAACCGGGAAAGTGGGAGTTTTGATGGGGCCGCGTGAGTGATCTTAGTACAGCTTCGAGACCTGGGCCCGGGTTTAGAAAGCACCAAAAAATGGTTTTTGGAAAAACTGTTTTGAAATTTAAGCATCTTCTGGATGAGAAAGGCCCCTCGCATCAAGGGGCCCCCCTGAGCAACCCAAATTTCCCCATCAAAAAGGTTTGGGTTCCTATTTCCATCCGCCAGGCTGTTCAGCAAAAAGTTACGCCAAAGCAGGGTTAAAGGCTGAGTGACAAAGCTGGTGAGGGTCCAGGGAAAATTTCTGACAGGGGACGATATGAAGAGGTTTTCTTTTTGATGCCCCCCCCCTTCCTTTTTAAAAATTAAAGGGGGGCACCCCCCTCTCAGGATATCCCCCTCCTCAGTGCAGTGGGAATACCTTGGTACCCGGGGGAGAACATTTTTCGAAAGATGGGCTGAGCCTTCAACAGTGTCTTAAAAACGCCCCCTTTCCCCCATAAATGGGTGAAGCCCTTTTGACCGTTTTCCCCCAAGTCCCACCCAAAGAAGCACTTTGGGCGTTTCCCCCAACACTTCTTGAACCCGAAAAGGGAATCCGTTGCTATCCAGTGGGGAAAGCACTGGCTCAGGGCTCCATCCGCGAGGTCTACAAAGGGTGGGAGGGCCCTGTGCTGACTAGAAAGGGTTCATCAGCTGTATCAATCAAAGGGGGAAAGAAGAGGGCGGGTTTCCCCAGGATTTCAAAAAAATTTCATCTTTATTCACTTGTTTAAAACGAAAGGGGAACCGGCAAGGGCCTTTTGTTAAAACCCTGGGGGGTTTCCTTTTCTCTCCCTTGCCGGCGATTCTTGCCCAGGATCCTACTTTAACCCCCTAAAGCCCCACCTTGCCAAGGTCATTTGCCTGAGAGCCTTTTGGGGGTTCCCGGGAAAAACGCGGAAAACCCGGACATGGTTTTTTGCTGCAAGGGAGCTGCAAGGAAATGTCAGGAGCAAAATTTCTGATCTGTTCTCCACCTATGTCGACCTCACTAAAGGGCCCTTTGGGCACCGTGGTAGAGAGGGGGTGTGGAAAATTCATGGCCCAAATACGGATGCCCTTTGGAAAATTTTTTTCCTTGGTCAGCCCAAATTCCCTGAAGGCATTTCAGGCCCCGAGTCCAAAGGGCAATGGCGAAAATTCTGGTCCCTTTTTCTTTTAACAAAAAGGGTCAAGCAAGGGGTGGTCCTGGGTCCAAAAGCTGTTTTAGCCTTATGTTTCTGCAATGCTTACTAATTTCCTTTAGAGATGGGCGATGTTGGAATCGGCTAAAGTTCCGAAAAGATGGGGAAAATGTTTAACCCCCGAAGGCTTCAAGCAAAAACGAAGGTCATGGGCAGACATCATCGAGGCTTTTTGGTTTTTCTGATGACTTTTGCCCTAAACGCTGGTTTTGAAGCTGACATTTCAAAAATCAGCGTCGACAAATTTGCCACTGCCAGCAGGAAAATTCGGCCCCTTTCCTTCAGCACGAGGAAAAAAATTTAAGGGTTTTTCAGCCAGCCCCCCGGGAAACCCTACGGGTTTAGCCCCAAAACACGTTTAATGGTAGGGGCTCAGTGCGGTCGAGGGGGTTCCATTTCCCTTTGGGAGGGACACTGTCACGAAAAGCGACCATCGACGTGAAGTGAAAGCAGGATTGAAAAAAAGCAAGTGCAAAATTTTGGAGAATTGGGGAAAAAGTCTGGAACAGAGAAAGGAAATTTGTCTTTAGACCAAGCTAAAGGTTAAAAGAGCAGTAGTTTCCCCAAAAATTCTGTAGGCTGGAAACTTTGGGCGTGTACCCAAAGACATGCCAAGAGGTTTAACCCCCTTCCACACCCAAAATGCCCAGGAAGCTACTGAAAATTTAAGTGGCAAGAAGGACCCCCGGGCACAGAGGTGCTGCAAAAAGCCACCCTTCCAGAAACTTCACCTCCTGATGCAGTCCCCCCCCTTTCCGGGGTGGGCCGTGGCGCGCATGCCGGGCCATCGGGTGCCCCAAAAAGGTCTTAAAGGCGGCTGCAACAAGGGGAAAGGAGATACACGGGGTCAGAAGAAGCGCTTCGAGATATCTGAAAGTCTCTCTTTAAAAAGGCCCTTTTATTTCCCCGGGCCCCCCGACTCCCCGGGAGGAATTGCAGTGGACCGTAACGATGGAGCGCTCTTTTGCCCAAAGGGCAAGTTGTGCGAGGCCCCAGGAAATGCTGCCCGGTGTTGAGAAGGGCAGGCCGAAAGTCACGGGCAAACAAGCTCCTGACAATGTTTTTCCTTTTTTTGGGCTGCCCCAACTGTCAGCGAAAAATTTCGTGCGCGTTTTGGGCTATTCAGCCTTTTGCGCACCCCGATTTGACTCTTTAGCATCCTTTTCCCCCCCACCCCACCCACCACCCCCCCATCCCCCCTCCCGGGGTGCAACGATGGTCATCTCGATCTTTGATGGGGAAAACCCCCCACCCCATGGGGAGATGAGGGGCGAATTTAGAAAAAATGTGTGTTTTGTGAGCGATGTTTAACTGTTTACTTTTTTTATAGTGAGTTTGATTTTGGATGTCTCTCTATATATCTGAATTTGTTTGTCATTATGTACCTTTTTCATGCCATAGCCATACATTGTTAACACGCCTGGAGCCACAGGTGAGGGGCTAAATATAGATAAGTACTTTTACTATCATCAATATTGTTATCATTATTACTGTTATCATTACTATTGTTATGATGATGATGATGATCGTTATCATTATCATTATCATCATCATCTAATAAATACACATTTATATTATTACTATTAAAAGGATCATGGTGATGATTATTTAATTTCTCATAATTGATTGATTGATTACCGAACGTGTGTGTTTGCACCTAAGTCTATGTTATTCTGTGTTTCAGTTGTGTGTGTTGTCTCTCTGTATGTGTGTGTAATTGGTAAACGTTATATAAAAAAATCTCTGTCTGTCGATACCAAACAGAGAAACAATCTTTCCACTCATACCAATGATGCATTGTAAGTCTTCCGGATAAATTGTATTTCCGGATGTGAACGATTTATTTCATTTAGCCTCCGGATCCGCAAAATTGATGACGTTGTTCTGGTTTGTAGCCGGAACGTCAGTTTTGGTGTGACAGCGTTACGTTATATTTAAATCAGCAGATAAATGAAAAGAAAAAAGGCAATTCTGCACAGAACGTGCACAGAACGTGCACAGAACGTGCAGAATGATACCAACTACACCCTCGATGTCTTTATTGCATACAATGAAAGACCAAAAAAAAAAAAAAAAAAAAAAAAAAGACAAAAAAGACATACTATACAATATGTAAAATACATTGAAATTTAGTCAAGTGAAAGATACGCCGTAAACAAACGTTGGAAATAAATGAAAAACAAAAATGGACAACACTCGTGTGTGTTCACAAACACATGTACACTGACATCAGTAAGCAAATGCAAACACACACACACACACACACCACACACACACACCACACACACACACACACACACACACACGGAATTAATCAAGGTATCTTTCAGCTCCCATACCACAAGCAGTTTACCATTTCCAACGTCTCCACGACGCAGTATAGATCCATAAATCTGAAGCGGCGTAATAAGTTCATGGTTTATTGCTCTTTGCGACGTTAGGCATACAGCAGGATCCAGTGATTCAGGAAGGGCTGTTTCTATTGCACATTTCCTTCGGTTCAATCTCGTGAACTGATCGGATGAAAATTATATTTTAAACACCTAAACAAACAAACGCGCCGCGCGCGCGCGCACACACACACACACACACACACACACACACACACACACACACACACACAATTTAATACTTCCATTCCCCGTTCTACCTTCCATTTTGTAGAGAGAGAGAGACAGAGACAGAGACAGAGATTAAAGTCACTTTTTTTCAGAACAGCAGAGGAGGCAACCGCTGTCTTGACTGTCTGGGCTGGAATTTATTAGAGAAGAATGTCTTACCAAGGTTCATCCCATTCTCTCCGCCAAGACGGCTGTTTGACAGTCCAACAGTCCAAAAGGCCAACAACCCCTAAGCATTAAGAGCAAGTGCAGTCCTTGTCAACTAGTTTTGAGAGCCATAGTTCTTCATGCACACACACAAAAACTGAGCAGTAAATGAGTTCCCAGTGCCGAGGAAAAAGCACTGATCACACAACTCTGTGGGCTGTTGGCCCGATTGTAATCTGATGCAGTCTCTGATATAAGCCGAGCGTTGAACTACATTACAGAAAGTAGAATAGGATAAAAAGATATCCGTATCCAGTGCGTCGGTTGGGTCAGAGGGATTCAAAAATATCAACGAATGGTGCAAAGCTGAGTTAATGGAAAATGCAATCGTTCAATCAAAACTCTTGAAAAGATCTATAGCATCCCTACATAATTGTGTGGTCCTACTTTTTTATTTTATTTACGAGGCATATATTATAGACAGACGACAGGGAGAGGCTCACTGATTCTCTTGTATCTTCACAATTGGCAATCCAAAGGTTCGTTATTAGTGAAGCTGTGGACCACAGGGTTGAGGAGATTGATGTAACTATTGTTGGTTTTTTGACCACTTAGGTAAGCCAATCCGGGTGTGATGGTTGGTTTGGGTTAATAGGCTTGTGGCAGCAAATTGCAAGGTTTAGCGGTTACAAGAGTTAATTTGATCCATCATGTCTTCAAGCCAGGTAAGGCCTATATATGTTGGTGATGCATTCTTTGCATACAACTAAGAACAATGTGGAAGGGGGAGCATATATATTCATAGTGTTCTCATTTTGACAAATTATGATAAATTAAACTGCAAATCCTTTTTCTTTTCTTTTTTAATTCTCAATTTCCTCTCCCCACCCCACACTTTTTTTTTCTTTCTTGTATTTATACCATTTTTTGATGCCCCCAGGGAGCACGTGAAATGAACTTCTAGTCTTGCCTTGCCTTGCCTAAACAATAGCTATGTCACTCTTTGGAACGAAAAGCGAGTTCGGTATTTTGTCAAAGTACAGCTTACCCTTGAGCCGAAAGAGCTATCTATTGGCCTGTTAGAATGGTTGTCCGTGTCAATCTGTCTCTGGTCATCAGATTCTTGGCCGTCTTTGCATCAATGTTTTCCTTCCCAACATGAGGTGTCCGTGAAAACGTTTGCATCTTCAAGTGCAGCAAGGGTTTCTCATGTTTTGTTGAGTTGTTGTCACGATTCGCCTGGCACGCTTGATGTACACCCTCCGTCCCCGCACCCCCCACCACCTCCCCCTTTTCTTTTTTCTTTTTTTTAAATATTTTAATTAGTCTTTTAATTAACAAAGTTTTTATTGTGATGGTGTCAACTTCTTGCCATGACCTGGACAACACAGTGGTATCTTTTTCTTGACTTTCGACCATGGATAATGAACAGAAATACGTTTGAATTTCTTTGGTCCCTCTCTCTTCTCTGTGGCATGGCAAGATCGCCAACCACTGTGAGTGATCTCTTCTCTGTGTCATGGCAAGATCGCCAACCACTGTAAGTGATCTCTTCTCTGTGTCATGGCAAGATCGCCAACCACTGAAAGTGATCTCTTCTCTGTGTCATGGCAAGATCGCCAACCACTGAAAGTGATCTCTTCTCTGTGTCATGGCAAGATCGCCAACCACTGTAAGTGATCTCTTCTCTGTGTCATGGCAAGATCGCCAACCACTGTGAGTGATCTCTTCTCTGTGTCATGGCAAGATCGCCAACCACTGGAAGTGATCTCTTCTCTGTGTCATGGCAAGATCGCCAACCACTGAAAGTGATCTCTTCTCTGTGTCGGGGAAGATCGCCAACCACTGTGGGATCTTTCTCTGTGTCAGGGAAAAGATCGCCAACCCCTGAAAGTGATCTTTTTTTTGGGTTTTTCAGGGAAAGATCGCCAACCACTAAAAGTGATCTCTTCCTTTTTGGTATGGCAAGATCGCCAACCCCTTAGTGACCTTTCTGTTTTAGGGGCAAGGGGTCGCCAACCACTGAAGTGTCTCTTTCGTGTAGGGCAACGCCAACCCTTGGTGATCTCCTTCTCTGGTCAGGCAAGTCCCCAAACCCTGAAAGTGATCCTTTCTCTGTGTTTTGGAAGTCGCCAACCCCTGTAGTGTTCTTTTCTTGTGTCATGGCAAGACCCAACCACGGAAAGTTTTCCTTCTTGTGTCTGGAAAAGTCGCCAACCACGGGAGGACTCTTCTCTGTGTCATGGCAAGATCGCCCACGTAAAGTGACTCTTCTCTGTGCAGGGCAAATCGAACCACTGTGAGTGTCTTTCCCCGGGCCCCTGCCAGTTAAGTGTCGTTTTGTCATTTCCGGCACTTTCAATCAAAAGTGCACTAATGACCCCAAAAACAAAAACAAGTTTATTTTGGGATTTACTCTCGGGCACAGCTCAAAGTTTATCAAAACCAGGTTCATTTTTTTTAAACGACGACCAGCGCCTCCCAGTGCTTCCCCCGCCATCTGGCCCTGCGCTCCTGCCCCACACTGTGCCGGGCGCCTGCGGGGGACTGGGATTCATTCCCGCTGCCCCCCTGTTCGGGAAAGCTGCAGGAAGAAGGCCCTTTTACAGAGGAGGTCGTAGGAAGCGCGGGGAGTTTTCTATTTGGTTTACAGCTGTACCCGCTAAACGACAGTAACTGAAAAGTTGTTCCATTGTCTTACTCAGTCATCTGTCCTTTGTCTATCAGTCATCTGTTCCATTTTCCCCTCACCAGTCTTTTTCCTTTGTTTTACTCATATCGTTTCCATCTGCTCACTCAGTTACTTTTTCCATCTGTCTCACTCAGTATCTTTTCCATCTCTTCCTCTTTTATTGTTCCTCTTTACCAGTTACTGTTCCATCTGTCCACTCATCATCTGTTCCATCTTTTCCACTCATTTTTTCATTTTAAAAGCTGTTCCATCTCTCTCACTCGTTATCTGTTCCATTGTCTCACTCAGCATTGTTCCCATTGTCTCACTCATTTATCGTTCCATCTCTCTCCTCAGTTACTTTCCTCTTTTCTCCCCAGTCTCTTTTCCCATCTTCTCACCATTATCTTTTCCCATCTTCCTCACTAGTTATCTGCCCATTCTCTTACTCGTATCTTTCCCATCTGTCTCAATCATTTGGGGAAAAGAAACCCTGTCAAGGTAAAAGACCAAACCCCACTATTTACCCCAAAATTTTCCCATTTTTTTTAAAAATAATGTGTCTTAAACCCCAGTCGGAGAAACAAAACAGATGGGGGTTTTGGTGACTTGATCATGAGGGAAACAGATCTTGCTTTTAACTGGACTTGGCTTGGGACCCTACCGGTGAGAAGGTTTGTTAATGTGACCCCCCCGGGTTTTTTCTTTGAAATATTTTCCCAGAAAATGGGTTAGTGGTGGTTTGCTTTTTGTTGGGAAACATTTGGGGGGTTTGAACATAAAAGTTTTACTCGAGACCTTGTTTTATTCATTTGAAGTGTGTGAAACTCGGCTTGCTACGAGAACCAGAGTTACATTCCTCAAGTCTATGCCACCACCAAACAAAAAGAACAAACTTTCCAACAAAAGTTATCGATGAATTTTGTGATTGCGGGGTTTTCTTTCTCAGTGATAAAATTTTTATTGTTGCTGATTTTAATTTTAATTTTCAATTTAACTTTGAGCAAAAGTAGCTTCTCTTAAAAATTACTTGAAAACTATTGTTTACAAAGCTTTTAAGGGTTTCCACCCCCCGTCACGGGCCTACATTAACTGGGGGTTAACAAACAGTTAGAACAGGTGACAGATCTTCTTGTTGTTTTTCAAACCCCCCCTCTGACCCTGTGAAAACATTTAATCTTAAGTCAAAAAGCCCCCTAAAAATAAAGAAAATGTTTACTCAGCAATTACAGATCTTTAAAAGTCTCTTTTTAAAAACTGATGTTTCTGAAGTATTTGCCCCCAGTTGTTACCCGTGCCTGATCACATTTTGACAACACTTCCCCCGGAATCCTTGATAAAGCGCCCCTTCACAATGGGTTGTGTTTGTCGTTTTTGTGCACCCTGGATGTCCTTTAAATCAAAATGGCAAAACCGCAGCGTCGCTCCGCTGGTGAAAATGGCCCCCAAAGTTTTGTGATGTGATTTGATAAATTTAATCTAACCATCGAAAATTTTTATCACCCAAAAAATGTGAAGGGCGATTCATACGTAGTTCAGTGATGCAAGTCCCTTTCGCTTTGTTAGAACACGTTTGATAGAGTGTACATATTAAAAAGATAATGCCATTATTGATTTAAAAGACCCTTTTCACCACCACAGACTACAACACACACACGACACACAGGGCACAGACACACCACAGACACACAGACCAACCAACAAACCCACACACAACACACCACACACCACCCCCACACACACACAACACACACACACAAAAATGGTAATTTAAAAAAGGGGTTTAAAGCCCGGCGTCCAAAGGTCAAGTTGATCAAAAATATATTTCATTTTTAATGTAATGCTTTCATAAGATGTTTTGGGGCAGTTAAGTAATATATTCAATTTGGCGATCAGTCGCAATCAGACTAATCCCGGCTGTGGGAATAAGTTGGTATATGAGATCCATGTTAAAAAGAACACCCCTTTTTCTGCAGCTTCCATGCCTCTTTTTGGGTGATCTCCACCCCTAATCCCCCCAAACCCCTCCGTCTTTTCTCGTCCCCCTAAACGGATCAGATCGCAGAAAATTGGTGATGGCATGCCAATTTTAAAGCCAAAAAAGGGGTGTTGTAGTCCCCGGTACTGTCTTTGGGCACGTTTTGACGGGGGCAATAGGCCCAGTGATTAAAGCGTTGACTTTTTAAAATGAGGGTCCCGGGTTTTGATCTCGGTAACGGCGCAGGTTTTGGGAAACGGTGAAGATTTTCCCATCTCTAGGTAAATATTGCAGACCTGCTAGTGCCCAACCCCCTTTTTGGGTTTTAGCACGCAAGATCAAAGCGACATTAAAGACCGGAATCCAAACAGCGTTCGGGGGGGGCGGTTTTGGGAAAAGAGAACATACCGGCAAAAACTCCCCCAAAAAGTTTTGGTCCTAAAGACGGGTAAAAAACAAAACGTCATACCTAAAATATTTAATGTTGTCTAGTGGTTTGTGTGCGTGCCTGAAATCTGATTGAAGACACAGGAAATGAATGGATGAGCTGCCTAATGGAAGACGTCCGGTTGGCTCTATCCAGGTAGGCATCCTGTTGCTGCAAATGACTCCAAGCTCCGACCGAGGATCGGCGCAGTATGAGTATTCCATATCAAATCAAATCAAATCAAATGCACTGAGGGGCGCCCCCACGATTCTCTCGCACTTAACGATTCGAGAAATTGTGTTCATTCTTCTGCAATGAGGCGAGAATGTGTGGAGTGCCTTCTTATCATTTCTTACTTCTTTGTTTTCACTGTTTCTGTTATGCATGTGTGGGTGTATGTGTGAATGTGTGTCTTCATGTTTTACATTTATTCGCTTATTTATCACCATTGTTGTCTTATTTATTTATTTATTTATATCTTATTATTATCATTTTATTAGTATTACTAATATTATACTACTACCTTTTTCTATATTATAATATATTATTTATTTATTTATGCAAGCTTATCTATTATTTACTCCCCCGTTTTTTTTTTGTTTGTTCTTTTGTTTTGTTTTTTTTTGTTTTTTTTCTCAAGGCCTGACTAAGCGCGTTGGGTTACGCTGCTGGTCAGGCATCTGCTTGGCTTGGCAGATGTGGTGTAGCGTATATGGTTTTGTCCGAACGCAGTGACGCCTCCTTGAGCTACTGAAACTGAAACTGAAACTTCACTTGAAAAGGATTTCTTTGTCTGCTGAGCTGGATTAAAACATTTCCTTCCCTTTGTAAATCTGAGTTGGAATCTTATCTCCTCAAACACAAATCTAAAGAGAAAGAATGAGACATAAAACGAGAATGTAGAGGGCAGGTTGGGGATTAGGGGGACGTGGGGTGGGGGAGAGGAGGGGACAGTCATGCCGGAAACAGTGGGATAGGGGAGAAGGTGGTGGTTGGGGGGCCGAGGGGGTAGTAGAAGAAACAGTGGGATAGGGAGGTGGGGTTCTGGGGGACGAGGGCGATAGTAGCAGAATCAGTGGATACGGGAGAGGGTGGGGTTGGGGGGGGACGGGGTAGTAGAACCAGTGGATATTGGGGTGGAGGGTTGGGGTGGCGAGGGGATTAGTAGCAGAACAGTGGGATAGGGGGAGGGTGGGGGTGGGGAGAGGGGTGAGCAGTTGCAGAACAGATGGGATAGGGGGGAGGGCGTTGGGGGTGCGGGGGTAGGACAGGGACAGTAGCAGAACAGTGGGATAGGGGGAGGGGTTGGGGGGGGTGAGGGGGGTAATAGCAGAACCGTCGGGATAGGGGGCAGGGTGGGGGTTGGGGGGCGAGGGGGGTAGTCAGCCGAACAGTGGGCATCGGGGGAGGGCTTCGGGGGGCGAGGGGGGTAGTAGCAGAACAGTGGGATAGGGGGAGGGTGGGGGGGCGAGGGGGGTAGTAGCAGAACAGGGGATAGGGGGAGGGTTGGGGGGGCGAGGGGGGTAGTAGCAGAACAGTGGGGATAGCGGGAGGGTTGGGGGGCGAGGGGGATAGTACAGAACAGGGGATAGGGGACGGTGGGGGGTGTGGGGGGCGAGGGGTTGTGTGTGTGTAGTGTGTGTAGGTGTGTGTGTGTGCTGTGTGTGTGTATGTGTGCATTTTTACTTATATTATCGATTTATTCCCCTTGATGTTTTTTATTTATGTATTGTTGTACAATACCTTAAGGTTCCTTAACGTGTGTGTGCGTGTGTGTGTGTGTGTGTGTGTGTGTGTGTGTGTGTGTGTGTGTGTGCATGTGTGTGTGTTGTGTGTGGGTGTGTGTGTGGTGTGTGTGCGTGCGTGCGCGCATGTCATTTTTAGTAATCTTATACCCCTTTTTTGTTGGATAGTTTTTCAATTTGTTAATATTGTTGTGCAATACCCCTATTGTCTTAAATGAGTATGTGTGTGTGTCGGGGGGGGGGGGGAGGCGGCGGGGGGGGTTCACGTATATAGTCAGCTATTGGGAATTCTTATTTGACTAGTTTTAATCTCTTCTTATGTTTGCGCATGATTTTTATGCCAGTGGTTTACAATGCAGCCTCGTGATTGCGCCACAACTTAATTTCCATGTGGGATTAAAAGTGTTTTCAGATTGCTTGATTAGATTGAGTAGCAGAACAGTGGGAAGGGAGAGGGGGGTGGGGGTTGGGCGGGGAGGGGGGGTGTAGCAGAAAAAGGGGGGG